>NC_060267.1:18825238-18864645 GCF_021613505.1 Equus quagga | reverse complement strand
ATGGTTTTGACTCTACTATCTTGCTATTGTTTTCTGTTGTTTATACCTCCTGCCCCCCCCCCCCCCCCCAGGCTTCACCTCGGTTCCCCTCCCTGCATTGCGGTGTAAAACCTCTTCAGACAGAATGCTAGCGTAATCACAGGGCTCACCTCATTTGTTTCCTTTCTCTCAGGGATCAATGTCCTGTACTGCTTGACGCACAATGTATAAAACTGTTGTTCCTAGACAAATACCCTATGATTCCACTTATTTGAAGTACTTAGAGTAGTCAAAATCATAGAGACAGAAAGTAAAATGGTGGTTACGAGGAACTGGGGGAGGGCAGAATGGGAAGTTACTATTTAATAGGTACAGAGTTTCAGTTTTACGGGATGAAAAGAGTTATGGAGATGGATGGTGGTGATGGTTGCACAACATTATGAATGCATTTAATACCACCGAACTGTACACTTAAAAATGGCTAAGATGCTAAATTTTATGTTAGATGTATTTTTATCATATAAAAGAAAATGGAAAGAAAGCAAAAGGGCAGAGTAGGCCTCATTTTTAGATCTAAACCACAAACTTTGTGGACCAGCTCTAGAGGCTTTTAAAAGGGGAGATTTAAAGATCCATTTCAAATTTGGTAGCTGAATTGAAGAAGAGATGACAGAAACTTGGGTAGGGAGGAAATTGTTTGACACTGAAAGATATTAGGAAGTAGGGGTTCTTTGTGTAATTCAGAATTTTGTAAAATTCTTTATTTAATAATAACTGCTTTCTGTTGTGTCATGATAGATCAGTGACTTACAGCTTAGTGCTAGGAGGCCCAGATTATAGTGAATAGACTCTTTTTTTTTTTTCTTTTCAAGAGAATCTATTCCAAGACCATGAACTACATTGCTGACCCTTAGGAATGCATAAGGTGGTTAGTTAGGGTTAAAGTGTGGCTTTAAAATGGTCCTAGCAGAAACCTATCACTGTTGCTACACTATTCAAAATATCCTCCCAGTGATAGTGTATCAGTAACAAAAAAGATAAACATAAGACAGTAAAAATTCATCATTCATATTCAGTTATTACCTTATTCAGATTTGGTAAAGCCTTCACCCTTGATGTCAGACAAATAACAAATTTAGACTGTTAATATGTATGTGTAGTTTGTTAATATGTATGTGTCGTCTTCACTCATATGAACCTAGAATGCAAACAAGGAGGTTCTCATTTATTTATAAAATACATATTTTTTCTAGTCCTATTAAAAGGTTTTCGACTCAGAAACCAAATTTGCACACATTTCCCAAACTGGGTTATAGGAGACAGGAATATATTTGAATATTGTCTCACTTATTCTTAAAAGGAGATGGAAAATAATTAGCTTGCCTTGGCTGGAAGGCTGAATGTTAGGGAACCACCCAACTGAACTCCATTTTGCTGTGTGCTCTGGATGAAAGCCATTTGAAAGCAAGCAGGCACCTCCCTCCTCCTAGCTCTCTGCAGAACCATAGAGCTTTCACTGCAGAGATTTGCTCCTGTGGGTCTATATACCTCCCTAGATACCTTCCTAAAACCATTAGCTTTGCTAGCCTTGCTATCTGTGAATTCCCCTGCTGTGAATGAGGAAGTACTTGAGGGGTTTTTTTTTTTTTAGATCCCTGATGATACCTTAGGTTTCAGAGAGTAATATAGCCAAAAGAGACCTTTAAATATAATCTAATCTGATTTCTTTATGTCAGGAAAATATTGAATAATGCTAGATTAATTTATTTTGCTACCTCCTTAGTACCTAAGAGGAAAGGCTTACTTTTTTCTTTTTTACCCATGCTAAACTTACACGGATGGATTTGTTTACATCATATATGGATGTATACACTTTGTGTACATTTAACAACTAAATAGTAGTTATCTATTGCTGGAATATAAACATAGTGTTATCCACTGTCTTAACATTTTAACTGATTATTTAGGTCTTTCTTTTGTTGGATTGTTTCAAGGCCTGTAACTGTTTGCTTTGAGTCTTTGATGTCGTGGAAAACCCTGTGTTGCTATTCTAGCCACTCCCATCTTTGCTTCTTAACATCATGGCAATTTGCTACTGTTCTAAGCAGTCGGTAGCATTTTTGATAGTTCTGTATTGTGGTCTAGACACAAAAGTTCACAAAATCTTTTGTTCATTTAACCAGCTCAACAAGGAAAGATAAAAGTAACAAATAGCAACAATTTACCGAGCATCAACTATTTTCAAACATTTGGCCTTTTATTCTTTTTTTTTTTTTTAAAGATTTAATTTTCCTTTTTCTCCCCAAAGCACCCTGGTACATAGTTGTATATTTTTTAGTTGTGGGTCCTTCCACTTGTGGCATGTGGGACACCGCCTCAGCATGGCCTGACAAGCAGTGCCATGTCCACGCACAGGATCAGAACTGGCGAAACCCTGGGCTTCCAAAGCGAAGCGCTCGAACTTAACCACTCGGCCACAGGGCTGGCCCCTGGCCTTTTATTCTTATTTATTACAGTGGTATAAATTTATATTTGTCATTTTGTATGCTATTTTTCCACAGATAGATGGTATAGGGGAAAGAAAATGGGCTTTGATTTCAGATTCTACTAGATTTAATTCTCATTTTGTCAGTTAATAGTGGTATGACTTTAGAACCTTAATTATCTTTATCTAGCTTCATTTATGAATGGGAATCAATATTAGCTTGGAATCATCTTTTTCTCATACTGCCACATTCAATCCCATTTGTAAACTCTATCAGCTTTATCTTCAAAATATGCCCTTCACTGGCCTTAGTAGAGAATCTGAAAAATGATCATATTTAAAGTAGAGAAAAGGAGCCTGTAAAAGGAGTCTGAGGATTGATCAGAGAAGGAGAACTGAGAGTCTCACATTCCAAGGAAAGAGAGTTTCAAGAAGGAGAAGTGCTACAATGTCAGATGCTGCAGAGAGGCTAAGTAGAGGTAAGACTAGAAAGTGTCCATTCTATATAGATAACAATATGGCTTCTAATTTTATTTGTTTATTGGACAAATATTTATTGAGAGCCTACCATGGCAGGTACTCTTTTTAAGTGTTGATTAGATATAACAATGAGCAGAATATGTCCTTGCTCTCCTGGAGTTTGTGTTCTAGTGAAGGAAAAAGAAGATGAACATGAAGCAAAGAGATATGAAATATAATGCCAGGTACTAATAAGTACTATGAGGAAAAATAAAGTCTGGAAAAGAGATTAAAGTTACAGAGGGATGCTATTTTAGATAGATTGATCTGAGAAGGCCTCTCTGAGGAAGTAGTTATTTTATTTATTTATTTATTTATTTTCTTCTTCTTCTTCTCCCCAAAGCCCCTTAGTACATAGTTGTATAATCTAGTTGTAGGTACTTCTGGTTGTGCTATGTGGGATGCCATCTCAGCATGGCTTGATGAGTGGTGCCATGTCTGCGCCTGGGATCCGAACTGGCAAAACCCTGGGCAGCCGAAGTGGAACACGTGAACTTAACCACTGGGCCACAGGGCCGGCCCCAGGAGGTAGTTATTTGAACAACGATGTGAATGAAGTGTTAGAGTGGGCAGTTCAAGCAGAGGGAACATCAAGTTCTGCAAAAGCTCTGAGGTTGAGGGTGTATGTCTTTTTAAAGCAATATCAGTAAGGTTGGTGAGACCGGAGGAGAGGAAGTGAGGGGGAGAGTGTTATGAAATGAGATCAGAGAAGTAGCCAGTGTCTAAATCATGAAAGGGTCTTTCTTGTTAGCCATGGAAAGACTGTGTTTTATTCTACAAATCATGGGAAGCCATTACATAGTTTTGAGCAAAGATGTGACATATTCTCTTTTAGATTTTAAAAGGATTGTTCTGGCTGCTGTGGGAATAAACCACAGGAGATTAAGAATGGGATAAGGAATATGAGTGGAAAGATAATTGCAGTAATGCAGATAAGAGCTGATAGTTACTTGGACCAGGGCGGACCAGTAGTGGAGGTGGTAAAAAAGTGGTGGGTTTCTGGATATATTTTGAAGGTAGCATTGGATGTAGGATGAGAAAGAAAGAGAGGAGTCAATCATGACCCCAAGGTTTTTGGGCTGAGCAACATTGGGGGACACTGAAGGAGGAACAGTTGTAGGGAAATGGAGAGAATCAGAAATTTTGTTTTGGACATGTTCAATTTGAGATGCAGTGTGTTAGACATCTAAGTAGAGATGATCATTAGAAATGTTGATGGAAATAATCCATAAACAATCTATAAATCAAAATTGGGGGTGAGTGTATTATGAGCCAACTCTGAGAACTATATAGATAGGGAGAGTCCTTTCACAAAGGAATGGAGCACTCCAAAGAAGTAGGGGTGTACAGAGTGGTTATATACCATCAATATATCACATATGATTGGAATGTCCCTTGTTTTTTTTAAAGATTTTTTTTTTCCTTTTTCTCCCAAAGCACCCCGGTACATAGCTGTGTATCTTTTAGTTGTGGGTCCTTCTAGTTGTGGCATGTGGGATGCTGCCTCAGCATGGCTTGATGAGTGGTGCCATGTCCATGCTCAGGATTTGAACCAGCAAAACCCTGGGCCACTGAAGCAGAGTGCGCCAACTTAACCACTCGGCCACGGGGCCGGCCTCCTGGAACGTCCCTTTTACAATAGTCACAAGATTGCTTTGCGGGCACAGCAATTTGGTGAACACAGTAGGTCCGTGGTCTGAAGGTAGGAGGTCACAAGTTGAGCGCTGCAGGTTAGCAATCAATCCTTAGTTAGGGAGAGATGCTTATCCTTAAGGAAATGCCAATGTGGGGAAGTTACATCCTTTCCTTTAAGGGCATTGTTCTTGTCTTTGGGACATAGTAAATACTTAAAGCAGATATACAATGCATGCTCAGTGGCCATGTCAGGCCCTTTTGGAAAACACAAGTTCAGGCCAGATTAGTTTTACACCAAATGGCTTCCTCGTATACTCCAATATCCTATTGCTTGTCATTTGTTTATCAGGCAGTAGGATAAAGTGCAGAATAGATAAATTGTGAAGATAAACTTAGGAGTCATCAGCACAGAAACTGGATGAGATCACCTAGGAAGAAAACATAGATTAAAAGAAGTCCAAGGGGGCCGGCCCAGTGGCATAGTGGTTAAGTTCACATGCTCCACTTCAGTGGCCTGGTGTTCGTGGGTTCAGATTCTGGGTGCAGACCTATACACTGCTCATCAAGCCATGCTGTGGCAGCATCCCACATTCAAAAAGAGGAAGATTGGCAATAGATGTTAGCTCAGGGCCAATCTTCCTCACCAAAAAAGTAAATAGATAAAATAAAATAAAAGAAGTTGAAAGACTGAACCCTGGAGCACTTCAGCTTTTAAAAATTAAGAAGAGGATCCAGTAGTTGAAACTGAGATGGACCAGCTATGGGTAGGAAGAAAATCATGAAGAGTGTGGTGTTCTGGAAACCAAATGAAGAAAATGTTTCAAGCAGGAGGGTCATAACTGAAATTCTTCTGGGAGGCTAGGTAAGATGAGGTCTGAGAACGGGCTAGTAGATTTGGCACTGGAGAGGTCACTGGTGACTTGGGCAAGAGTGGCTTCAGCAGAGCAGTAGGGATGAATGGAGTCCTGGCTGGAATGTGTTTAAGAGAGAATGCAAGGTGGGGGAAGTGGAGAAAATGGAATAGAAACCTCTTTTGAGGAATTTTGCTTTAAGAGAGTAGAGTGATAGCTGAAATGGCTGGATAGAGATGTTCAATAAAGGGAAGATTTTTTTTTTTTTAAAGATAGGAGATATTTTAGAATGTTTGCTAGTGAGAATAAACAAAAGGGAGGGGGAAATTGATGATGTAGGGAAAAGGTGGGATAATTTAAGGAGCAAAGTTTTAGACCAGTGAAACGGGAAGGGATCCAGTGCACCACTGGAGGGATTCACCTTGGAGAGGAGCAAGACAGTTTATCCACTGACACACGGGGGAAGCCAGAGTATATGAATATGGATTCAAGTTGGCAGTTAGATTTGGCATTGATAACATGTGGAATTTCTCTTCTGATTGCTTCTTTTCTCTCCCCCACTCCAGTGAAATAAGAAAACAGATAATTTCTGTTTTTTTTTTTTCAGGAATATTATCTCTGAGCTAATGTCTGTGCCCATCCTCCTCTATTTTATATGTGGGACACCTGCCACAGCATGGCTTGATAAGTGGTCCGTAGGTCCATGCCCGGGATCCAAACCGGCAAACACAGGGCTACTGAAGCAGAGCACACGAACGTAACCACTAAGCCACCACACCCACAAACAGGTAATTTCTCCTTGTTCTCCCCCTGTTCCTTAATAACAACAGAACCCAGGTTTTGTTGGGAGCAAGGTGCTGAGTTTCTGTTTCAACTACACTGGGGACGTCTGTGTAACTAAGTTCTGGTGAGTTGTTAGCAGTTGTTTGGTGGGGCTTCTGAGAAACAGGATTCACTAAACTGGTATATGTCTTTGGTCCTTTCTCTTTTTCTTGCCTAGAAGGTGGACATGATGACTGGAGTTTTAGCAACCATCTTATGACAATTAAGCGATCCTAAACCATAGCTAAGGATGGAGGAAGATAGAGGCTAGGTCCCTGATGAGATTGTGGAGCTGCCACACAAGCCCTGTGTTGCCTATCTCTGAACTTCTCGTTATAGGAGAAAATAAAACAACTTGTTTAAGCCACACTGATCTTTTTCCCTTTTTTCCTTATTTGGGGGTATGTGTGTATCTGTTATTTGCAGCTGGTTGTAATTCATAACTGATATGGTGGTGGGACCTTGAGGAATTTTTCTTCTGATTTTTTTTTCTTTTTCTTTCCTCAGTGAAATGGGGAACAGGGAGGTCATCAGCTAAATGTGAGGATTGGGGAAGGAGAGTTGGAGGTTTGAGGAGAGAAAATGTATAAAATAATCATCTCTGAGAGTGGGAAAGTAAATTAACTAGGGAAATATAGTAGAGTTTCCAGGTATTGTTGAAGGCATAGTAGGTTTTTCAAACATTTGTGGTTATAAATATAGAATGAGATCAGTCATCTGGTTGTGTTTTTCTCTAGTTAGGTTCAGCTGCTCAGTGAGTTATGAAATAGGTGGAGATTTGGTGTAGTATAAGCCCTGATAGTTGGGTTTTCTCTTGTAGTGCGAGTGCCTGACTTAAATTTTGATTGCCAAGGCGTCCACTTTCTCAAATAAACACATTGCCAATCACACGACTAGATAGAGAGCCAGGCTGCCTCCCCTCACTGAGGTTCCTTTGTTTTAGAGATCTTGGTTGATTTCAATAACTGACCATTTGGGCTACTTTTTTTTTTGTGAGGAAGATTAGCCCTGAGCTAACATCTGCTGCCAGTCCTCCTCTTTTTGCTGAGGAAGACTGGCCCTGAGCTAAGATCCATGCCCATCTTCCTCTACTTTATATGTGGGATGCCTATCACAGCATGGCTTGCCAAGTGGTGCCATGTCTGCACCCAGGATCTGAACTGGCAAACCCCGGGCCGCCAAAGCGGAACGTGCGCACTTAACCACTCCACCACCGGGCCGACCCCGGGGCTACAATTTTTTGGTTCTGTGCTTTAAATTCTCATTCTTACATTTTAAATTCACCAATGAAAAGTGAGCCCTTGAAGCCCTAGGCTCCCTCTCTCGACCCTAATAAAAGTAGAACCCCAGGCCCCTTTACTCACTCATTCTATCTACCCTCAACCTTGCTGTGTGGCCCCAGGTGTGCCTTGTACACTCCAGGGGCTTGTAAGTAATAAACTCTTTTTTTCTTCAAAGTTTCCTAATGGTTATTGCTGAAGGGCATCTTGCAATTATAATAAGAACCAAAAGGGTCGGTCCAGTCTAACATTGGCTTGGAAAGTGGGGATGTCTGTGGGAAGCTCACCTGAGCCCAGTTGAGTACCCCCAGGCATTGGCGTCCACAGGCTGAGACCACCACAAAGCAGTTGGATTTATCCAGGATTGATGTTTTGCTAAAACTACTAGGTCACCATTGTGAAATCAAAGACAAAGTAGACTAGAGTCACTGAGGAGATAATTGAATATCTGAATTAAATTGAATATTTAATGGATTTTTAAAAGACATGTAATAAAAACAAGAGACTTGAAAGCAAAACTTAAACACATTTTTTGAATAGATAAAAATTCCCATGGCTGGGGCTGGCCCCGTGGCCGAGTGGTTAAGTTCGCGCGCTCCGCTGCAGGCGGCCCAGTGTTTCGTCAGTTCGAATCCTGGGCAGGGACATGGCACTGCTCATCAAACCACGCTCAGGCAGCGTCCCACATGCCACAACTAGAAGGACCCACAACTAAGAACATGCCACTATGTGCCGGGGGGCTTTGGGGAGAAAAAGAAAAAAAAAATAAAAAATCTTTAAAAGAAAAAAAAATCCCATGGTTCAAAAAGTGAAGAGATAAAAAATATACATTGAGATGTTTTGCTCCAACCCTGTGATGGCTAATTTTATGTGTCAGCTTGACTGGGCCAAGAGCTGCTCAGATGGCTGGTAAAACATTAATTCTGGGTGTGTCTGTGGAGGTGCTTCCTGAAGAGATTAGCATTTGAATTGGTAGACTGAGTAAAGCAGATGGCCCTTGCCAGTGTGAGTGGGCATCATCCAAACTGTTGAGGTCCTGAAAAGGACAGAAAAAGGCAGAGAAGGGTTGAATTCCCTCTCTGCCTGACTACTTGATCTGGGACATCCATCTCCTGCTGTCCTCGACGCTCCAGGTTCTCAGGCTTCAGATCCAGAGAGGAATCTACGCCCTTAGCTCTTCAGCCTTTGAGTTACGCCACTGGTTTTCCTGGATCTCCAGCTTGCGGATGGCAGATAATGGGACTTCTCGGCCTGTATAATCATGTGAACCAATACCTCGTAATACCTCTCTCTCTTTCTCCCTCTCTCTCTGTGTTCTGTTTCTCTGGAGAACCCTGTGCTCATTCATCCCATTCTTCCCCACTGCCCGCTATAGATAAGCATTTTTATTAGTTTGTTGTGAAGTCTTTTGGTGTTTCTTCATGAAAATACAAATAAATATTGTTTGATTGATTTATTCTTTTTTCACCCCTTTCTTACACACACAAGTGTAGCAAACTATAGTGCATGCTGTTCTACACCTTACTTTTTTCACTTCTCAGTATATTCTGGATAGCTTTCCATATGAACACTTAGAGAGTACCCTCATTATTTTTATTTTTTTCATCTACAGAGTATTCCATTGTTATAGATGTTCCATGGCTTATTTAATTAATATTTTGAAAGCAAGGCCTTTATTTGCAAAAACTAGGTTTTGTTAAGGCTTTGTGAGTTCCAAGGAGCCAGTATAGCAGGATTCTATACTTAAAGTTCATACCAAAAAAAAAAAACTTTTTAAAAAAAAAGGGGGCCACCTCCGTGGCCGAGTGGTTAAGATTGTGTGCTCCGCTTGGGTGGCCCAGGCTTTCGCTGGTTCAGATCCTGGGTGCAGACGTGGCACCGCTCATCAGGCCATGCTGAGGCGGCATCCCACATGTGACAACTAGAAGGATCCACAAGTAAAAATACACAACTACGTATGGGGGGGCTTTGGGGAGAAAAAGGAAAAATTAAAAAATCTTTAAAAAAAAATAAAGTTCATGCCAGAATCCATAGAATTGTGAAGAATGAATGATCGTGAAAAATATCATTATCTCTCCAAAAAGAAGTAAGGATTCAACCAACAGACAGGAGGTGGTGAATCTAAGGCAGAATGATTAGAGTTTAGCTGCTTGTGGGTTCCTGAGACAGGGTCCAGCATTCTCAAATCTTACTCCACTGGGCCTTTGCCCTGACAGTTGAGGTGAGGGTAGATAAGCTGGTTGCGGAGGTATTCTAAACAGAGAAATCTGTGTTTCACTTTTCAGGGTATAGCCTGGAGGACTGCAAGACTCTTGAAGAAGCCCAGCATCTAACTTAGTGCCTGAGTAGTAGAGTAGCCATGGCTAAGGGAGGTGCCCAGGCAGATGGGACTTAAAGCAGCCTTACAAATTCCTTCCCATACCCCACCGTGACGGGCAAAGCAGCTGAGAGCTCCCAAGTACCCAATGGGATGTAGAAGTTCTGAGAAGGCTAGCAAACTTGAAAGAGACTTGGAATTGGAGAAAGAAGGACTCAGACCAGAGGCCCAGGCAGGAACCGTATGTCAAAGCAAAATAACCAATAACCATTGTATAGATAAGAGAGAGAAGGTGACTTTTACTTTAGCCAGGGTGAGGGTCATACCCCGGGAAGTCAGTTTCCACAAAGGAAGAAGGCACTCTGGAGAAGCATGGTTTTCAGTACAGTGTTACACCTTTTTAGAACAGAGAACATACATTAAACAAGCACAGGATATCTATTCATCAAAGTTTCAAAGAGGTATTCAGTTGCAAATTAGCAGGTCAACATGACCCTGTTTTTGGGAAAGGGACTAATACAAGTGTAACCGATAGGGTCTTACCAATACTGGTGTAGGAGAAGTATGCATTCTTTTTTTTTTTTTTAAGATTTTATTTTTCCTTTTTCTCCCAAAGCCCCCCAGTACATAGTTGTGTATTCTAGTTGTGGGCCCTTCTAGTTGTGGCATGTAGGATGCAGCCTCGGCATGGCCTGATGAGCAGTGCCATGTCTGCACCCAGGATCCAAACTGGCGAAACCCTGGGCTGCCAAAGCAGAATGCATGAACTTAACCACTTGGCCATGGGGCAGCCCCCAGAAGTATGCATTCTTATCTTAAGAGAGCACATTCTTTACTTTAACCGTTAAAGCAGATGTACAATGTGTACAATGTATGTTTGATAGGCCATAAGTCAGGCTTCTTTAGTTCAAGCCAAATCAATTTGGAACTAGAAGTTACCCCATATAGCTCAATTTGTGAAAATCTCTCGTCTCCTTTATATCAGCATGAGAAGTCTAAAGACAGGTGGGGTGAAGTGTACAACTCAGCAGAGGCCAGCAAAGATGGAAGACAGTACAGGGATCCGATTCCCTTCCTCTAATTTGAAAGTAATACCCAAGCCCCTCTAGGAATTTAGATCACCTTAGAGAGGATAAGAGAAGGAGAAGGTAGGAGAGTTTAAATCTTGATTTTGACTAAATACTTTCTCAAATGAGACCGTTTTTACAACAAGAAGTAACTGATTTACCTTGAAGTAGTGTTTAAGTTTTCTGCTCTTGCTGGGGTTTTGTGAGCTGATGAATTTCACTTATAGAGAAGGGAAATCCAAAGGAGCAACAGCAAAAAAAATGGAATTAATACTACTAGTAGGCCTTTGGCAGAGATGTGGGGGCATTTGGAAAATTTTATATGAAAAATCAAGCAAAAAATGAGGTAGTTAGGAAGTTCAGAAAAAGTGAAACTTTTTATAAGAAACAAGGCATGATTACAGTGCACTATTTGCTTCAGCAATGAATAAGATATTAATAATTGTAATAATATAAGCACTGGCTGATTTAAATTAAAACTACGTTGGGGAGATGGCCAGGAGGTGAAGTGTGAGGCATATAAAAGACCTAAGTTCTCAACTAATATGGTGAAAAATAAATCTATAATGTCTGAAATTGATGAATCAAGAAATAGCAACATAGGCATTTTATTTAGAATTAAGTAGGTAAACATGAAAAGATGCTCAACAGTCGTCAGGGAAATGCAAATCAAAACCACAATGAGATATCACCTCACACTTGTCAGAATAGCTATCATCAAAAAGACAACAAATAACAAGTGTTGACAAGAATATGGAGAAAAGAGAACACTCATGTCTTGTTGGTGGGAGTATAAATTGGTGCAGCTACTACCGAAAACAGTACGGCAGTTCCCCAAAAACTTAAAAAGAGAACTGCTGTACCACCCAGCAATTCCACTTCTGGGAATTTACCTGAAGAAAACATAAACACTAACTCAAAAAGATATATGCACCCCTATATTCATTGCAGCATTATTTACAATAGCCAAGATATGGAAGCAACCTAAGCGTCCATTGATAGATTAATAGATAAAGATGTGATACACGCACGTGCGCGCACACACACACACACACACACACTGGAATATTACTCAGCTGTAAAAAATAATGAAATCTTGTCATTTGTGATAACATGAATGGACCTAGAGGGTATTATGCTAAGTGAAATAAGTCAGAGAAGGAAAAACACAGTGTGATTTCACTTATATGTAGAATCTGAAAAACAAAACAAATGAACAGGCAAAATATAAACAGAAACTCATAGATACAGAAACTAAACTGGTGCTTTCCAGAGGGGAAGGGTATGGGAGGTTGGGTGAAATAGGTGACGGGAATTAAGAAGTGCAAACTTTCAGTTATAAAATAAGTGAGTCACAGGATATAATACAAAAAAAAAGTACAGCGCAGGGAATATAGTCAATAATATTGTAATAAATTTGTATGGTAACTAGATTTATTGTGGTTATCATTTCGTAATGTATATAAATGTTAAATCACTATGTTGTACACCTGAAACTAACATGATGTTGTATGTCAATTATACTCCAATTAAAAAAAAAGAAGTAAGTAGGTAAATTCCAAGGGAAATGGCTAGATGAATTAGGGGTAATTGCTTCTGGTGAACAGGACTGGAGTAGAAGAGGAATGATGCAGGAAAACTATTGTTTTAATGTAATATTATTTTATTTTTGGTTTTTGTAAATTTTTTATTGAAATATAACATATATAAAACCTTACATACAGAAAAGGATACAACTTATAAATATACAGCTTGATAAATTAACGTTAAGTGAAAGCACCTGTATAAATTAGCACCCAGATCAAGAATATTTTATTTTTAAACTATACACATGTATTCTTTGATAAATATTTAGAATTAATAATAATAAAGAGTTAGGATATCAGGAGAGAGAAAATGCTTTTGATAATACTACTTTTGATAATACTGCTTTTGAAAATACTCCTAAAATCTGGAGCAGTGCTGTCCAATATGGTAACCTCTAACTACATGCAGCTATCGAGCACTTGAAATGTGACTAGTCTGAGAAACTGGATATTTTATTTTTGTAAATTTTAATTGACTTAAATTTAAATAGTCACATGTAGTGTCTACCGTATTGGACAGTGCACATCTAGAGACTTAAGTACTTAAAGTCCGCACAGAGAGGGAGAAAGGAAGGCTCAGTTTCCTCAGGTTAAATGAGAACTGGTGACAAGGCACTTTGAAAGTAATGAAATAAAGCACCAATAATAACTGAATGGGATTAAGGAGAAAATTTTAAGTAGAGACTAACCATGATCTGAATTTATCTATATGAACTATATTCTATAGGAAAAGAGCACAAATTCAGAAAATATTTTAAAAATTGAGAAAGCAAATGCTAATTCCTACAGTAGTTACAAAGGGAATACTTAATAAGCTGATGTTTTCTCTGTGAAAAGAAAACGAAACTCTCAATATTGAATGCTAAGATTTGTGGTGGTTTAAAAAATCTTCTTTCTATTTTTCTATATTTAGCAAAGTTTCTTTAATCCAGATGTATTACTTTTATAATTAGAATTAATGTGAAAAAAGGTCAATATAAAGGGCCCGGCCGCATGGCTGAGTGGTTAAGTTTGTGCGCTGTGCTTCGGCGGCACAGGGTTTTGCCAGTTCTGATCCTGGGTGTGGACCTAGCACTCCTCATCAGGCCATGCTGAGGCAGCATCCCACACAGCACAACTGGAAGGACCTGCAACTAGAATATACAACTATATACTGGGGGGCTTTGGGGAGGAGAAGGAAAAAAAAAGATTGGCAACAGATGTCAGCTCAGGGCCAATCTTTTTTTTGAAAAACAAAGGTCAATATAAAGTAAGATGGTGAATTCTAAGACTTAAGAGATAGAAGTATTTATGTTTGCACTTTACCTACTTTGTAAAAAAATAACAGATTTGTTGAAATAATTCACATTCCATAAAATCCGCACCTTTAAAGTGTGCAGTTCAGTGTTTTTTAGCATATTCATAGAATTGTGCAACCATCACCACTCTAATTTTAGAACATTTTTATCACCCCAAAAGAAACTTGGTACCTGTTATTTCCAAATAAGGTCACATTCTGAGGTTGTTGGTGGACATGAATTTTGCGGGGACACTATTCAACACAATACAGGGTCCAACTTCATTCCTTTGCACGTGAGTATCTAGTTGTCCCAGGACTATTTTCAGAAAAGCATACGTTTTGGGGCACCTTGTTCCAGCCTGGCAAGGGTGAAAGTCTAGGCTCCCTACTCAGCCTTGCTGGCATGGGTAGGGGTTGGGCCACAAATTTTTCTGTGGTGTTTGGCTAGAGAAGAGCGGTTGTTGTGAGAAGTTTTCTGTTTTGCCAGACTGCCCCTTTCCTGGTCCTTTGGCTAGGGAGAGCAGGCTTTTGTTGTTGTTTTGACTGCACCCTTTGGCTGGCATTTCTGGGTTGTCAGCTTCTTCAGCTCCAAGAAAATCCAGGCAGGAAGAAAACCCAGGGAACACACCACCACGTTGTTCCTTGGACCCAAGGTCCCTAGCCAATCTGCCTTCTCTCCATCTTTCAGAATCTTAGGTTTGTTTTATACATAATCTCCAGAGTTTTTAGGTGTACTTAGTGGGAGGAATTAGGAAAATACATCTATTCTACTTTTTGAACACATTCAATTTATAAATCAAATTTAGGTAGAATTTATATCTTTGTAACTTAATACTTCCAAATCACAAATGTGATATGTCTCTCAGTATATTAATCATAATATCTTCATAGTATCTCTCAATAAGATTTTAGACTTTTTCCCTTAGAAGTCTTATTCTTTTTTTTTTTTTTGGTTAGATTTAATCATAGGATACTTAAGATTTTTTGATGTTATTGTAAGCGATATCTTTGCAGACTTTTCACTTTCTATTTGTTGTGAGTGTATAACAATACAATTGATTTTTATATATTGGTTTTGTACCAGCAACAACCTTGCTAAACTCTTAAATTCTGATAGTTTGTATGTAATTTTGGGGGGGAATTTTTGCATACATAACCATTCGGTAAGTTTTTTTCTGGCACCAAATACATGGTGTTTTCCACATCAATTCTCTAATTCTCTGACATCAACTGGGTATTCAACATTCAACTCAATTCTGACACTAACTATTTGGAATTAGTGCAGGCACCCCTGGTTAAGGGTTCAGCCACAAAAGACTGTCCCCCTCTTCAGGGGCCAGTCACAAGACCCAGTTTGCCACGTGTACTTCTGACTGACTGGCTATAAATTCAGGGGTTCCTTAGACCCTCTCTCTCAGGCTCAGTAATTTGCCAGAAGGACTCACGGAACTCAGGAAAATACTTTACTTACGTTTGCCAGTTTATTATAAAGGACACAACTCAGGAACAGCCATATGGAAGAGATGCTTAGGGCAAGGTATGGGGGGAGGCATGGAACTGCCTTGCCCTCTCCTGGTGCACCACCCTCCCAGCACTTTGATGTGTTCACCAACTCAGAAGCTCTCCAAACCCTGTCATTTGGTTTTTATGGAGATTTTATTACATAGGCATGATTGATTATTAGATCATTGTCCACTGCTGATTGAACTGTCTCCAGCCCTTCTCCCCTCCCTGGAGGTGGCATATGGGGTGTGGCTAACAGTTCCACCCCTCTGATCATAGCTTGGTCTTTCAGTGGATGAGCCCCCATTCTGAAGCTATCTGCCCTACACCCCCACGCCAATAATCTCATTAGTATACAAAAGACACTCTTCTTACTCAGGATATTCCGAGGATTTTAGGAGTTATGTGCCAGGAACTGGGAGACAAAAGCCAAATATTTATTTTTTGTTATACCACAACCATATAATTTGCATTTACATTTATACTTCTACATTCTTTATTTCTTTTACTTGCTTTTCTTGATGTATTGGCTGGGACCTTCATTAAAGTGATAAAAGAAGTGGTGATAATGAGCACGCTTCCCTTGTTCCTGCTCTCAAAGGGAATGGTTTTAATGTTTCACTTTAGGTATGATGTTTGCTGTAAGTTTTCTTATAGATAGCTTTTATCAGATTAAGAAGATTTTCTGAGTTTGGTAAAAGTTTTATCGTGGATGAGTGTTGGTGTTTAGCAAACGCTTTTTCTGCATCTATCGAGATCCTCCTTTGATTTTTCTCTTTTACTATATTAATGTGGCAAGTTACACTGATTTGTCTCCTAAAATTAAAATGACCTTGAGGGGCTGGCCCCATGACGCAGCAGTTAAGTTTGCACATTCTGCTTAGGTGGCCCAGGGTTCGCCGGCCCAGATCCCGGATGTGGACATGGCACCAATTGGCATGCCATGCTGTGGTAGGCATCCCACATATAAAGTGGAGGAAGATGGGCACAGATGTTAGCTCAGGGCCAGTCTTTCTCAGCAAAAAGAGGAGGACTAGCAGATGTTAGCTCAGGGCTAATCTTCCTTGGAAAAAAAAAATTAAATAAATAAATAAAATGACCTTGAATTGCTGTGATAAATCAAACAAGGTCACAGTTTAGACTATATTACTGGATTCAGTAATTGCTAATATTTTCATGGATATTTACATCAATGTTTTTGTGTGAAATTGGTCTGTAATTTTCCTTTCTTGTACTTTTTTTCTTCTCATATTTTGGCATAAGGGTTTGATAGATTCATGAAGGAACACGCCATCTTCTTCCATTCTCTGGAAAGGTTAGTATAATATTGAAATTATTTTTTCCTTGAAATTTGGTGGAACTTGCTGGTAGAGTAATCTGAGCCTACTGGTAATGGAGGTGCTGTTAATGGGAAGGTTTTTCTTTTTTTTTCTCATCAGTTTCCTTAGTAGTTATACGACTGTTCAGATTGTTTATTTCTTCTTGAAGGCTTTTTCTCAGTTCATCTTTATGGGCAAATCTATTGGAATTAAATTCTTCATAATATCCTAGTTTATCTTTTTATTGCATATGACTTCTGTGATGATGGCTCCTTTTTCATTCCTGATAGTAGTTATTTGCTCCAATTCTGCTTTTTTCTTAACCAGTTTTTTCAGAGGTTTATCAATTGTATTATTTTCAAGGGACCAACTTTTGACTTTGTTGATATTCTTTATGTAGGTTTGTTTTCTATCTTATAAATTTGGCTATCGATTATTTTCTTCAAATTTCTTATTTGATGAGTACTTAGCTCTTTAATGTTTAGATTTTATTCTTTTCTGATGTATACATTTAAGGCTATAATTTCTTGTGTACTTGTACAAAAAAAACTATATTCTACAATTGTGGAGTACAGTGTTCTCTATGTATCCATTAGGTCAAATTTGTTCACCAAGATATTCAAATGTTTTATATCTTTACATGCTTGTTATTGAGATGTGTTTGTAGTAATTTGTTATGGCAGCTCTAGGAAACTAATATAATAATTTTAACTTTTTACCTCTGCAATTTCTATTTTGTTCCTTTTCTATCTGCTGGGTCATCTTTTTTTTTTTCCTAAAGATTGGCACCTGAGCTAACAACTGTTGCCAATCTTTTTTTTTTCTGCTTTCTCTTCCCAAACCCCCCCGTACATGGTTGTATATCTTAGTTGCCCGTCCTTCTAGTTGTGGGATGTGGGACGCCGCCTCAACGTGGCCTGGCGAGCAGTGCCATGTCGGCGCCCAGGATCCCAACCCTGGGCCGCCGCAGCGGAGCGCGCGAACTTAACCACTCGGCCACGGAGCCAGCCCCTTGGTCATCTTTTATTGTTTCCTATTTCTTACAGATGTATTCAAGCTTGTCTTTTATCTTTTGAAACACAGTATGCAGAGTTATTTTATGATCTGGACCTCAGAATTCAATATCCAAAGGTTTTGCTGACCTGTTTCTGTTCTATGTTGTTTACACTGATTGATGCCTATTTCCTATGTTGCATAACTATTTTTTTTACTATGAAAGCTCATTTTCCTTGGGAAATTGGATCTGTAGGGGAAATTCTTTGATGTCTAAGATAAGGATTCGATTTTTCTTCTGCCAGTTACCTGGGGGCACTACCAGTCTAGGATGACTTTAAACTAAACTCCTGCTTTAGGACTTTTTGGAACACCCAGGTTGTGTAAATTAGAGTTGCAAATCCATGCAAGAGCTGGTTGTTTTGAAGATTTCTCAGATATTCTTTTTATTTGTTTTCTTCTTCCCCTTTTCTCTACTCACAGCAAGGCAATTTTCATTGCAATCCCCTAGAAGAGGGGATTGGGGTACATTTACTTCTATCTCACCCTTACATTGGAGGTTTAGCGCTCTGGAGTCCCAATGTTTTGAGCGAGTGCTTCTCTTATTGTACTTGTCACTTTGAGTGGACTGTAGGCTTACATTTTATCCCAGCACCTATTAGGCTGTAGAGATAATGGCATCAGTGTTCCACTTCCCTCTGGTTTAAGGATTCCCTACTATCTTATCAGCTTTTTGGTACTTTTAAGAAAATGGTTTTATCCAGCATTTTCAGTTTTTATTGTAAGGCCCATCAAGATATCTAGCTCACCATATTATTGGAAACTCAGTTTTCTCTTATCTTTTAGAAATGGATGATGACAGATACCAAATTACTATGTTTTGACATTCCATAGATGTAACAGAATGGTATAAGTTTTACTTTAAAATATCAAAATTTACAATATGTTTAAAATTACATTTTTTTGACCATTTAAACTTAACTTGGAAAATTTTAGATATCAACTTAAAAATGTCTAAAGAAGTATGCCATTTTCAAAAAATTTAGGTGGTACACAAGCAAAAACGTGAAGACCACTGATCTAGAGAAATGTTCACATAATTCTATAAGAAAACATATATACCCGTCTAGTCTCATGGCTTTAAATATTATTTAAATACTGGTGACTGCTGAATTTATATCTCCCACCCAGACCTTTCCTCTGTTCCATGAAGCACATATCCAACTGCTTCCTCAACATCTCCAATTGGATGCCTAATAGGCATCCTACATTTATCATGTCCAAAACAGAATTCTTGAATGCCACCCCCTCCCCACACTCCCACGCACACAACCTGCTCCTTTCCTCTCCTAGTGTTCTCCATCTGAGTAAATGTTACCTCTGCTCACCCACTTGCTCAGGCCAAAGACGTCTGAATTATCCTTGACTCCTGTCTTTTTTTTATACATATATTTATCATCTAATGATCAACAAATCCTGTCAGCTCTATCTACAAAATATATCCTGAGTTTTCTATCATCTGTCTCTCCCAGGCACAAAAATAGTCTACTTTCTGCTCTTCCTGTTTCTGTTCTTGCAGCCTGTTTTTAAAAATGAGCCTTTAAAAATAAAGCTTTGATCATGCCTACTCTGGAGGCTTCTTTTCATTCTTAGAATAATACTCAAATTCTTACATTGTTCTAAAAGGTTCTGCATGGCCTGGATCCTGGCTGCCTCTCTAGCCTCATCTTATATCATTTTCCCCTCACTCATTCCGTTTCAGCTGTACTGACCTCCTAACTGTGCCTCCCACACAGGAAGTGTGCTGCTTTGCCTCCAGTCTCTCCACTGGTGCTTCCCTTTGCCCAGTTTGCTCTTTCCCAGATATCCACTCCCTCATTTCCTTAAAGTTTCTCCTTCAAATACCGTATGACCCAGCCATCCCACTACTGGGTATCTATCCAAAGAACTTGAAATCAGCAATTCCAAAAGTCCCATGCACCCCTATGTTCATTGCAGCTTTATTTACAACAGCCAAGACGTGGAAGCAACCTAAGTGCCCCATCAACTGATGATTGGATAAAGAAGATATGGTATATATACACAATGGAATATTACTCAGCCATAAAAAAGGATAAAATCATCCCATTCACAACAACATGGATGGACTTTGAGTGTATTATGTTAAGTGAAATAAGCCAGATAGAGAAGGACAATCTCTGTATGACTCCTCTCATATGTGGAAGTTAAACATGTAGACAAAGTGAACAGATTAGTGGTTGCCAGGGGAAAGGGGGGTGGGGAGTGGACACAAAGGGTGAAGGGGTGCACCTACAACATGACTGACAAACAATAATGTACAGCTGAAATTTCACAAGGTTGTAAACTATCATAATCTTAATAAAAAGTAAAAAAAAAAAAAAGTTTCCCCTTCAATATTATCACCTCAAAGAGGCTTCACCTTTCTTTCTAAAACAGCATCCTCCTTCCCTTCTTTTCCTCCTTAACCTGCTTCCTTTTTCCTTAGCACATTTATCATTTGCTTATTTTCTGTCTCTCCACTGGAATATAAGTTCTAAAAGGGGAGGATCTTGTCTGCTTTGTTCACTGCCTTACCCCCCAGAGCCTTATGTAGTAGGTCTTGAGTAAATATGTGTTGAATATGAATTGAATGTATAAATATGTATCCCCAAATGCCTACTATTGGGCTATTTATATATTTGATGTTGACAGGATATTAAATGGTTGAGTGAACGGATATAGTATCATTCAGGTACTTTATTGTTCTCTTTTGTCTGGGAAGATTACATTTTGCGTAATGTAAGGACTGGTTCCTTTTCACTTTATTGAGCTTTGAGATAGCAACCCAGGTTCTCAATCTTAATCCTCCAGCACCTCAAATGACTCTCTAGGGTCTCCATTCCCTAACTTCTAACAATAAGGACAATGGTTCTACAGAAAGCCTTCACAAGGAAAAATTTAAAGGACAGATAAATTACTTGTTAGATTTTTAGAGTTCAGATTTTTTTTCTTCCATATTAATTCAAATGCCCTTGGGCCATTTTTCTTACCCGTAGTATAAACATTTTGGTCCCACAGAAAATATTATAAAGTGATTTCATTTTGCACAAAAGACTTACTTGTCACTTTGGCACAATCCAGGTTCAAGAACTAATTCTCATGTGTACTGTCAAACAACAGTCATTTCTACATGATAGAAAAAACAAGAAATTAAAAAAAATCTATATTATTTAATATAATTGCACATAGGTATTAACCTTAGTAATTGAGAAATAATTATTAATTATATTGGGTTGGTAGTAGAGAATGCTGATT
Organism: Equus quagga; assembly: GCF_021613505.1. Lineage (NCBI taxonomy): Eukaryota > Metazoa > Chordata > Mammalia > Perissodactyla > Equidae > Equus > Equus quagga. The sequence continues at coordinate 18,843,695 of NC_060267.1, read as the reverse complement.
TTATGTCTGGTGTTTTTGAAGGGAGGACAAGCTGTTAAAAATGGATGAGAAGCTGGTAATTTTGAAGTGCTCATTCAAGTTAAATTGCCATTAATAAAAGCTTAAAACAATGTATTTTATATATGAAGAAAGAAAATTGATGTTTAGTTCTGTATAGTTTTTTGAGGAGAATTATCTAAGGAAGGTTTTTCTTTAAAATTAATGAAATCTGTATCTCCCTGACTATACTAGCTTCAATAGTGCTAAAAAGTATAAATTTGGAGATACAAGATGTGTACAGTTGAAACCATGTAAGTTGTGAAGAATGTTGCCATTTATTCAACCAACCAATATATGATTTTGTAGGGGAAGCAGACAGATATTCTGCTTCTATATATACAACATTAGGAAGAAAATTATGTTGCATTTAAATTTCCCATCTGGCAGAACTTCAGGTTCAGAATATTAAATAAAGATTCTTCAAAAATTAACTCTCGGGGGGACCCCATGACGTAGTGGGTAAGTTAGCATGCTCCGCTTTGGCGGCCTGTGGTTTGCGAGTTCAGATCACTGGCGTGGACCTACACACTGCTCCTCAAGCCATGCTGTGGCAGCGTCCCACATATAAAATAGAGAAAGATTGGCACAGATGTTAGCTCAGGGACAATCTTCCTCACCCCCCAAAAAAAGTTGACTCTGACTCTCTTAAACAAATTAGAAAGGTACTTTGCCTCATTTAACACCTTCTACAGAAGGTGTCTTAATGCTGTTTTCTATTACAGCTGCAGAATAAGATGTTCTACTTAATAATAAACCCAAGGGGGGAAAAATCCCTGCATCTTGTCACGGATGTAACAAGCCCCCCCAGGGAAACAAGCAGCTTGGATCCTTGATGAGTGTAGAGAATATGTTATACAGCACAGTAGCGTTTCTTCAGGGAAGTTCAGACAAAGCAAAAATAAGAGACCTAGCCTACCATTATGGGAGAGAGATTTGGTGGTCCTGAAATGAAAAAATGTGGGAGTGGGGCAGAAAACTTAAATTGAAGACCCACTAAGGATCAAAAAGTTTCTGAGTTTCCGTATGACAAATAAATCTCTCTTCAAAATCTTGAAAAAGAATTGAGAGACTTGAATTATAATTATTACTTTTTTTCTAACAATAGATAATATTGCAGTTAAAATTATGGACTAACTATAAAACATTGTTGAAAGAAATTAAAGACAATCTAAATAAATGGAAAGATATTTCATGTTTAAGGATAGGAAGACTTACTATTGTTGAGGTGGCAATATTTCCCAAATTGGTGTACAGATGCAACATAATCACCAAAATCCCCAGCTGGTTTCTTTCCAGAAATTAACAAACTGATCCTAAAATTCATATGAAAATTCAAGGGACCTGTAGTAGCCAAAACAATCTTGAAAAGGAAGAACAAAGTTAGAGGACTCACGCTTCCTGATTTCAAAACTTTCTGCAAAACAACAGTAATCAAGACTGTGTGGTGCTGCCGTAAGGATAGGTAAATAGATCAGTGGAATAGAATTGAGAGTCCAGAAATAAACTTTCATATTTATGGTCAGTTAATTTATTAGAGTGATGCCAAGACAAATCAATGAGAAAAAAATAGTCTTTTCAACATAGAGTCCTGGGACAACTGGATAACCATGTATGCAAAAGAATGAAGTTGGATCCCTTCCTCACACATTCAGAAAAATTAACTCAAAATAGATCATAGACCTAATGTAATAGATAAAACTATAAAATTCTTAGAAGAAAATATAGAAGTGAATCTTAATGATCTTGGGTTAGGCAAAGACTTCTTAGATATGATACCCAAAACACAAGCAACCAAAGAAAAAATAGGTAAATTGGACTTCATCAAAATTAAAAACTTCTGTGCTTTAATCAAGACTCTATCAAGAAAGTGAAAAGACAACCCATAGAATGGGAGAAAATATTTTCAAATCATAAATATTATAAGATACTTGTAGAACATATAAAGTATGAACATATAAACTAGAACATATAAAGAACTTTTACAATTCAGTAGTAAAAGACAAACAATCCAATTAAAAAATGGGCAAGGAATCTGAATATATATTTCTTCAAAGAAGATATACAAATGGCCAATAAACACATGAAAAGGTGTTCCACATCATTAGTCATCAGGGAAATGCAAATCAAAACTCTAAATAAGATAGCACTAGGATGGCTACAATCAAAAAGATAATAACTAGTCTTGGCGAAGCTGTGGAAAAATTGGAACCCTCATACACTACTGGTAGGAATGTAAATGGTGCAACCACTTTGGAAAACAGTTTGGCAGTACCACAAAATATTAAGCGTAGAGGTACCCTATAACCCAGAAGCTCCACTTCTAGGTATATACCCGAGAGAAATGAAACCATATAGCCACATAAAAACTTATACGCAAATGTTCACAGCAGCTGTAGAGGGGGAAATTTTTCCTTCTGCCATTCTAGGTTCTTGCCTGGGGCTCTGTAACAAAAGATGGATTAACAAGAGGAAAACAAATAGAAGTTTATTAACGTGTCTATCTCATACATACATGAGAGAAACTCAGGGATAGTAACTCAAAGGTTTGGTTAAAACCTGAGCTTATATTAGCATCTTAGCAAAGGAACAGTAAGTCTTTTTTTTTTTCTTTCTCTTTCTTTTCTTTGTTTTTTTTCAGCTAACATCTGCTGACAGTCCTTCTCTTTTTGCTCAGGGAGACTGGCCCTGAGCTAACATCTGTGCCCATCTTCCTCTACTTTATATGTAGGATGCCTGCCACAGCACAGCATGGCTTGACAAGCAGTGTGTAGGTCTGCACCTGGGATCTGAACCGGTGATCCCTGCCTGCCGAAGCAGAACATGCGAACTTAACCACTGTGCCACTGGGCTGGCACCCCCCCACCTTTTTTTTTTATTTAAATGTATATTTTATTTATTTGTTTATTTTAGGGGCTATTATTTATTTTAACTTTATTTTTTATTGAAGTAACATTGGTTTATGACGTTATATAAACTTCAAGTGTACGTCAATTTATTTCAACTTCTGTATAGACTATATCATATTCACCACCAAAAGTCTAGTTGCCATCCATCTCCGTACACATGAACCCTTCTACCCCTTTCTCCCTCCCCCCTCCTCCTGTCTCCTTTGGTAACCACCAGTCTATTCTCTGTATCTATCTGTTTGTAGTTGTTGTTTTTTTATCTTCCATATATGAGTGAAATCATATGGTAGTTGGCTTTCTCCATATGACTTATTTTACTTAGCATAACACCCTCAAGGTCCATCCATGTTGGCTGTTGCAAATGGCACGATTTCATCTTTTTTATGACTGAGTAGTATTGCATTGGATATATATTTCACATCTTTTTCCATTCATCCCTTGATGGGCACCTAGGTTGCTTCCAAGTCTTAGCTATTGTGAATAATGCTGCAGTGTACATAGGGGTGCATGTATCTTTACACATTCATGTTTTCTTGTTCTTTGGATAAATACCTAGCAGTGGAATAGCTGGATCATATGATAGTTCTATTCTTAATTTTTTGAGGAATCTCCATGCTATATTCCATAGTAGCTGCACCTACCTCCTACCAGTGGTGTATGAGAGTTCCCTTCTCTCCACATCCTCTCCAATGCTTGTTGTTTTACATTATTTTTTAAAGTATTGCCTTTTTTCCATCTGTTCTCTTTTCTCCTCTGGAACTGCTCTTACTTGCATATTAATGGTCTCTTGGGTCTCTCTCTAAGTCTTCTATTTTCCATCATGATTTCTGTTTGTATTTCAGCTCTGTGCTTTGAGATAGCACTTCTGCTTGATTTTCCAGTCATTAATTTAGGTCTTGACAGTACATATTCTCTCCTTCAAATCATCTGCAAATTTTTTTCTGAGAGATCATAGTTTTTCATTCCAGAAATTCTTTTTTTTTGGTAAGATTTTATTTTTTCCTTCTTATCCCCATGTCCCCCAGTACATAGTTGTATATTTTTAGTTGTGGGCCCTTCTAGCTGTGGTATGTGGGATGCCGCCTCAGCATGGCCTGATGAGCAGTGCCATGTGCGCACCCAGGATCTGAACTGGCGAAACCCTTGGCCTCTGAAGCAGAGTACACGAACTTAACCACTCGCCCACCGGGCTGGCCTCTAATTTGTCTTCATTTTTGAAGTACATTTTTTACTGAGTATAAAATTCTAGTTTTGCAGTTATTATCTTACAACACTTTGAATGTGACCTTCCATTATCTTTTGGCTTCCATCAACTTGTTGAGAAGCTAGCTGTTAGCCTTGTTGTTCCTTTGAAGATATGTCCCTCACCCTCAACGGCCCGCCTAACTTCGTTTAAGATTTTCTCTTTATCTTTGCTTTTCAGCAACTTCGCTATGATATGCCTGTGTGCTTTTCTTTGTATTTATCCTGCTTTATTTCATAGAATTTCTTATATTTGTAACTTGGTTTCTTTCATCAGTTTTGGAAAAATTTTGGCTATTTTCTCTTCAAATATGGTTTTTATCCCATTGTCTCTCTCTTGTCTTCTGGATCTCTGGTTATATATGTATTAGATTTTTTAATAGTGTCTCGTGTATTTTATGTTCTTTTCTGTATTTTCTTTTTCTTTTTCAGCTTCTGTCTGGATCATTTCTTCTGACCTATCTTCTGGTTCACTAAATCTCTCTTTATTTGTGTCCAATGTGCTGTTAAGCCTACTGAGTTCTTAAATGTGATTGTTGTTTAGTTCTAGAATTTCTATTTTATATTTCATACAGTTTCCTCTGCTGAATTTCTCCATCTTGTCATTTAATTTCTTAAACCCATTCATAATGGTTATTTTAAAGTCCATGTCTGATCATTCCAATATCTGGTTCTCCCGTGGATCTGTTTCTATTCTCTGATATCTTTTTGGTTTTTGTTGTTTGATCTTGTCTATGGAATACTGGTAATTTTCTGTTTAATACTGAAAATAGTTTATGAAAAATTAAAGAGATAATTTGAGGTCCTGCAAGGTGTTGTCTTCCTTTAGCAAGCGTTTACTTTTATTTCTGGCAGTCAGTTAGGGTAAGATTAGACCATCTTAATCAAACCAGGGATTGAGCTGATGAGAGGCTGAGCTTTAGTATTTACAAGGGCTGGTCTCTCATAAGGTGTAGGCTTTTGGGGTCCCAACTAAAAGGAAGGGGTGGTTTCTAAGTTTCCTCTATCTTGTTGAGTCCTGAATCTCTAGTCACCATTCCCCCTGAGCTCTGTAAGACTACAGGAAGACCAGTTTAGTTTCTCCTCCTTTTACCCAGTGCTTTCTGCTCAGCTTCTCAACCTCTCATTACTACTTTTAAATCAGTAATGCCTTGAGGGAAAAAGAGTCATCAAATGTCAGGCTTCTCTCTTCATACTTCTTTTCTGTCTGACATTTTAGCCCCTCACATCCTTGCTGCCTTGATAGCTCTTTGATACCTATGAAGAGATTTTTTATTTTTTTTGTGAGGAAGATTGGCCGTAAGCTAACATCTGTGCCCATCTTCCTCCATTTTATATGTGGGACACCTGCCACAGCATGGCTTGATAAGCAGTGCGCACGCAGGTCCACGCCTGGGATCCGAACAGGCGAACCCCAGGCTGCAGAAGTGGAGTGTATGAACCTAACTGTTACACCACTGAGCTGGCCCCAGCAAAGATGATTTTCTGTTTACCTTTGATTGACCTTGAGTTTCAAGTGAATTTTTAATTTAAAATTTCTCCTTTTGTTGGTCTTATTTCTACTGCAATCATTTTCTTTATTCTCTTCCTCACCACCCTCTTCATAATTCTGAGGGTCTTCTAATTTGTCTTAGACAAGACATGTGTAAACTATCCCATTAAATTGTATCTGCAGGTGATAATATGATGGCTTATTCCCTCTCTTATCTCTAGAGAATAAGGCAATCATCAATGAGACTGAATGAAAATATTCCTTAGTTTGATTTCCCAATACTAAGTCTCTAGTTAACCTTTTTAGTTTTTATACATTTCTAAGGATAGCTTGATAGTGTATCTTTGTAATAGATGGATTTTCATTTGGCTAACAAGCCTACAAAAATTTTCTATTCCCTAGAAGTGGCCATGTCCAAAAATAATATAATGTATTACATGTTCTTGCCCCTTCTAGCCAAGACTGACTGACCCACAGGAGAAACTCTAACCCAAACTGGGCCAATCAGATCCTCACTCCCAGGAATTTGACATTTGCAACAATTAGATACAGGGATAGAGTTTTTAGAGCTGAGTAATTATGATGCACAGCCTCTATTATTCCCCTCCTCCTAGTATTTATGTCCTTATGTAATGCTCTCCCTTTGACTGTAGGCTGGACCTAGTGATTCACTTCTAATAGACTACAGCAAAAATAATAAGATGTCATTTCTGGGGCGGGCCTGTGGCCCAGTGGTTAAGTTTGCGCACTCTGCTTCAGCGGCCCAAGGTTTCACCAGTTTGGGTCTTGGGCGCAGACAGGGTACTGCTCATGAGGCCATGCTGAGGCAACGTCCCACATAGCACAACCAGAAGGACCTACAACTAGAATATACAACTATGTACTGGGGGGCTTTTGGGAGAAGAAGGAGAAAATAAAAGGGGAAGATTGGCAACAGATGTTAGCTCAGGTGCCAATCTTTAAAAAGAAAAAGACGTCACTTCTGAGATAAGTTACAAAAAGACTGTGGTTTCTGTTTGGGGGCTGTTTCTTGCTCTCTTGCTCACTTGCTCTGAGGGAAGCCAGTTGCCGTGTTGTATGCTGCCCTTTGAAGAGGCCCATGTGTCAAAAAACTGCAGAAGGTCTCCAGTCAATAGGCAGCAAGGAACTGAAGCCCTCAGTTGAACAGCTGTCCGGAGACTGAATTCTGCCAACAACCATGGGAGTGAGCTTGGAAGTGCATCCTCCCTCAGTTGAGTCTTCAGATTAGATGGCAACCCTGGCCAACAGCATGATCGAAACCTCTTGTGAGATATTTAGCCAGAGGAACCCAGCTTGGCTGCACCCATATTTCCGACCCTCACTTCATCTCTTCAACTGCCTGCTGCTTTAGTCTTCCTAGTGTAGTATTCCAGCTGATCAGCTTCCTTGGCTCTCACCTTGTTTTCCTGTGTTTCCTTCATCAAGGATTTCCCCATGAGTTCTGGCATGTAACTCGTTTGGTCTACTCTCCTGGAAATTGTCACGGGGAAGGGCCCTTCCTTCTGTGATACGCTGCAGAAAGGAGTCCTCTGAATGCCACTCAGAATTCTGGGTTTTGCCTCCCTCTCCAGGTCAGACCTTGGATATCTTGGCCTTCAACATCCTGGACACTTGACGGAGCACTTAGCTGTTGTTTCCCTAAATAATGCCTAACATAGGAGCCAAACAGTCTGCCCAGCAGGCCTCTGCCTGTGCCCCTGATGTATTCTCTTTGACTGTTTCTGGGTAGCTGGCCTGATCGCTTCAAGCTCCTTTTTCCTGGTCTACTGTATTAGTCTCCTTCCAACCCTCTGCCCTATCCCACCCCATTCACCAGATGAAAGCCATGCCCTATGCCTTAGTCATTTTTTATCCAGGCTCTACCCAGGTAAGTTCTAACTCAGTTTCAGATCACACTCACTTTCTACCATGGCTGCACTATTTATAATGACAGTTGAATACATCCAGCTGGTTCATGTATGCAACTACATTTTTACCACATTTATGGTGTAGAACTTTGGATCTGCTTTTGTTTATTTCCCTGTGTATAATTTTTGTGTGTATCTTTTCACATGTTCATGTGTATATTTTTTTGTGAAGAGTTTTGGTCTAGCCCTAAAATACTACCTAAACTTGCTTCAGAGCAGAGGAGGGATGGTTCAGTAACTTTTCTCATTTTTCACCTTAAGTTGTCAGTCCTATTAGATTACGAAAGCATATGACTTTTCATTTTTGTCAAATTCAATAGCTATACTCTACTTACACATGACAAAAGATTATAATCTTAAGCACACTGCTGCTAATATCTATCAAAAACACTGAAAAAAGGAATATTTATAAGATATTTCCTAAAGAATTTTCAGTGTTTCATTCCTCTAGCGGTTTTAATTGTTTTGGAGAATCTGATGAAAACTGTCTATTTTCTCTCCAGATGTGTGTATAAACCTTGTTTCAGTTATCTATTGCTGCGTATCAAGTCACCCCAAAACTTACTGACTTAAAAGAACAATTATTTATTATTTCTCATGATTCCATGGGTCATGGTGTGTTCTTCTGTTCCATATGGTGTCATCTGGCTCACTCATGCATTTGCATTCAGCTGAGAACTCAGCTGGAGCTGGAATGCCTCGGATAGTCGCACTCACATGTCTGGGGTCTTGGTGCTGGCTGTTGGGTGGTGTGCTCTGGTTCTTTTCTACATGACCCCTCTGAGTGAAAACAAGCTGCCAGGCTTCTTAAGCGCTTGACCCTGATCTGGCACAGCTTCTCTTCTGTCACATTTTATTTGTCAAAGCAGTCACAAGGCCACCTGAGCTTTAAGGAGACAGGAATAGACTCCGCCTCTTGATGGAGTACCATGTACCTACAGGGATGAGAGAAATGATTAGTGGCTATCTTTGGAGACAATCTACCATGAGCATATTTACACAGAATTTTGCATACAACATCAGGGAGCTCCCCAATCCATGAGAATCATCTATGAAGTACTCTATACTTTCCGGAGCCTTGAGTTAAGAATCCCTGCTTTGAAATATAACCCAACTATAGTTTATCCCAGGAATGCAAGGTTGGTTTCATATTCAAAAGTCAATGAATCCAATTCACCATATTAATAGAATAAAGGGAAAAAACCCATATGATCATCTCAATAGGTGTATGCAGAAAAAGAATTTGACAAAATCCAACACCCATTTATGAAAATAAAAATAAAACAACTCTCAGCAAACTAGGAATAGAAGGAAACTTCCTCAATCTGATAAAGAACATCTATGAAAAACTGACAGCTAACATCATACATAATGGTGAAATATTAAACACTCCCTAAGACTGGAAACAAGACAAAGATATCTGCTCACATCACGTCTAGTCATCAAGAATGAACTCCTGCTTTTGATACTCTAAATTCTGTCTCTGAATTAAACTAAAGCGTCAAAAGCTTACTTGCCTGGACTGTGCTATATAGACTTCTGCTGGAACTACTTTTTTTTTTTCCTGGATTATACTCTGGTATGATATCACAGTCCATACTGAAAAATAATATAAGACTCAGACATATACTCACATACATTGCTGGTGGGAGTGAAAATTCACATCATCAAATAGAATCTGGCAGCATATTAGAAAAATAACCATTGTGATCAAGTTTTTTTACTGGAAATGCAATGATGATTCAATATTAAGAAAGCTTTTGAAATAAGTCATAATGTGTTGAATGAGAAAAATGTTAATCTACAAATATTACTGAAAGGAAAAAATCCATTCTGATAAAGTTTTTTCTTTTTTTTAATTAAAAAAAAATTTTTTTTTGAGGAAGATTAGCTCTGAGCTAACTACTGCCAGTCCTCCTCTTTTTACTGAGGAAGCCTGGCCCTGAGCTCACATCCGTGCCCATCTTCCTCTACTTTATTTGTGGGATGCCTGCCACAGCATGGTGTGCCAAGCAGTGCCATGTCCGCACCTGGGATCCGAACCGGCGAACCCCTGGCCACCGAGAAGCGGAACGTGCAAACTTAACTGCTGCACCACCAGGCCGGCTCCTGATAAAGTTTTAAGAATATAGAAATTCTTATATTGATATATATCCTTTCCATAGATTGACAAAAACACTTATAAAACACATATCTTAAGGCCAAAAGCTACATTCCAATTAAAGATAGAAAAAAAAGATAGGATGAGCACCATAGCCGCTATTGTTATTTTTTACTTTTTTTTTTTTTAAGGAAGATTAGCCCTGAGGTAACATCTGCTACCAATCCTCCTCTTTTTGCTGAGGAAGACTGGCCCTGAGCTAACATCTATGCCTATATTCCTCTACTTTATATGTGGGACGCCTGCCACAGCATGGCTTGCCAAGCGGTGCCCTGTCTGCACCTGGGATCTGAACCAGCAAACCCCGGCCCCTATTTTTTACTTTTTTTTTTTTTTAAAGATTTTAATTTTTTTTCCTTTTTTCTCCCCAAAGCCCCCCAGTACGTAGTTGTATATTCTTTGTTGTGGGTCCTTCTAGTTGTGGCATGTGGGATGCTGCCTCAGTGTGGTTTGATGAGCAGTGCCATGTCTGCGCCCAGGATTTGAACTAACGAAACACTGGGCCGCCTGCAGCGGAGCACGCGAACTTAACCACTCAGCCATGGGGCCAGCCCCTATTTTTTACTTTTTAATATGAAGGAGTTAATACACACAGGAGAATTATAAAATTTATATGGTCTCATGATAAAATATTCTTTTTTACTGTCAATTTTTTTATTTTTAAAATTTATTTTTTTGGTGAGGAAGATTGGCCCTGAGCAACATTTGTTGCCAATCTTCCTCTTTTAGCTTGAGGAAGTTTTCCCTGAGCTAACATCTGTGCCAATCTTCCTCTGTTTTGTATGTGGAACCCTCCACAGCATTGCTTGATGAGTGGTGTGTAGGTCCGTGCCTGGGATCCAAACCCATGAACCCCGGGCTGTTGAAGTGGAGCGCGCAAACTTAACCACTATGCCACTGGACCAGCCCCCAATTTTTTATTTTTTACATTTTAATTATCTCAAGTTTCTTATAACTTCATAGATTAAACAGGGGGACAAAAGTGTTTTAATATTAACAACTCAATTAAAAAGTGAGCAAATCATAGATACAGAGAACAGATTAGTGGTTGCCAGAGGCAGGGGGTGAGGAGTGGGCAAAATGAGAGACGGGAGTCAAAAAGTACAAATTTTCTGTTACAAAATACGTAAGTCATGAGGATATAATGTGCACCATGGTGACTATAGTTAATAATACTGTATTGCCTATTTGAAAGTTGCAAAGAGAATAAACCTTAAAAGTCTCATCACAAGGGGCCGGCCCAGTGGCTGAGTGGTTAAGTTCACGTGCTCCACTGCAGGTGGCCCAATGTTTTGTCGGTTCCAATCCTGGGCATGGACATGGCACTGCTCATCAAGCCACGCTGAGGCGGTGTGCCACATGCCACAACTAGAAGGACCCACAACTAAGAATATACAACTGTGTACTGGGGGACTTTGGGGAGAAAAAGGAAAAATATAAAATCTTAAAAAAAAAAGTCTCATCATGAGAAAAAAAATTTTGTGACTGTGTATGATGACAGATGTTAACTAGACTTATTGTGGTGGTGATTTTGCCATGTATACAAATATTAAATCCTTATGTTGTACACCTGAAACTAATATAATGTCATATGTCAATTATACCTCAATAAAAAAAACTATTATACTGAAGAAATAAAAGTGAGCAAAGGACTCGAATAGACATTTCTCCAAAGAAGATATCCAAATTGACAGTAAATGCATTAAAAGATACTAAACATCACTAATCATTAGGGAAGTGCAAATGAAAACCACAATGAGACACCACCTCATACCCATTAAAATTACTACCAGGGCCAGCCCCATGGCCTAGTGGTTGAGTTCGCGCACTCTGCTTTAGTGGCCCAGGGTTTTGCTGGTTTGGATCCTGGGTGCAGACATGGCACCGCTCATCAAGCCATGCTGAGGTGGCATCCCACATAGCAGAGCCAGAAGGACCTACAACTAGAATATACAACTATATACTGGGGAGCTTTGGGGAGAAGGAAAAAAAGGAAGATTGGCGATAGGTGTTAGCTCAGGAGCCAATTTTTTTTTTTTTTTTTAAAGATTTTATTTTTTCCTTTTTCTCCCCAAAGCCCCCCGGTACATAGTTGTATATTCTTCGTTGTGTGTCCATCTAGTTGTGGCATGTGGGACGCTGCCTCAGCGTGGTCCGATGAGCAGTGTCATGTCCGCGCCCAGGATTCGAACCAACGAAACACTGGGCTGCCTGCAGCGGAGCGCGCGAACTTAACCGCTGGGCCACGGGGCCAGCCCCCCAATTTTTTTTTTTTAAAAAGCTACTTTCAACAAAACAAAACAACGGAAGGATATGGATATGGAGAAATTGGAATCCTTGTACACTGTTGGTGGGAATGTAAAATGGTGTAGCCTCTATAGAAGACAGTATGACAGGTCCTCAAAACAATTAAACATAGAATTGCCATATGATCCAGCAATTCCACTTCTGGGTATATACCCAAAAGAACTGAAAGTAGGGTCTGGAAGAGGTATTTGTAAACCTGTGTTCATAGCAGCATATTCACGATAGCCAAAGGTGGAACCAACCCTAATGCCTGTAGACTCATGAATGGATAAACAAAATGTGGTATATACATACAATGGAATATTATTCAGACTTAAAAAGGAAGGAAATTCTGACACATGGATGAGCCTTGACAATGTTATGCTAAGGGAAATAAGCTAGTCGCAAAAAGACAAATAATGTCTGATTCTATTATTTGAGGTACCTAGAATAGTCAAATTCATAGAGACAGAAAGTAGAATGGTGGTTACCAGAGGCTAGGGGGAAGGGGAAATGGGGAGTTGTTTAATGAGTATAGAGTTTTACTTTTGCAAGATGAAAAGAGTTCTGGAGGTAGGTTGCACAACCATGTGAATGCACTTAACATTACTGAACTGTACACTTAAAAGAATGGTTAAGATGGTAAATTTTATGCTACGTGCATTTTACTACAATTAAAAATAGGGTGGGCCAGCCCTGGTGGCCTAGTGGTTAAGTTTGGCATGCTCCACCTCACTGGCCCAAGTTCAGTTCCCAGGCTCAGACTTACACCTCTCATCTGTCAGTGGTAATGCTGTGGCAGCGGCTCACATACAAAAAGAGGAAGATTGGCAACACATGTTAGCTCAAGGCGAATCTTCCTCAACAACAACAAAAATTAAGTAAATTTTTTAAAAAGGCAAAATATATATAAAAAAGCAAAATGAAGTGTTTTAACATTATTTAATTCTAATCTTAAAAATATCTCTGTAGATTTATAAAATTTATTTTAAATTTATTTATAGCACCCTATTTTATATTGAAAGCAGTTTGTAATTGAAAAAGTATAATACAAAAAGGTTTAAAATCTCATTCTTGAAGTTTATAAACTGTTTAAAAATACCAAGTCATCTTCAATCTGCTTCTGTTTGTGTTCTATTTAGTATCCATTTATTTGTACTGTTTTTTCCAGTTTATTTTTTGTTCTGTGTTTCATTTTGGGTAATTTTTATTGTTATGTTTTCAATTTCTTAATCTTTCCTTCTGCAGTGTCTAGTCTAGTCTTAATCCCATTCAGTATATATATTTGTATGTGTGTGTGAGGGGAAGATTGGCCCTGAGCTAACATCTGTTGCTAATCTTCTCTTTGCTTGTCTCTGAGCTAACATCTGTGCCAATCTTCCTCTATTTTGTGTGGGATGCTGCCACAGTGTGGCTTGATGAATGGTGCTAGGTCTGCACCCGGGATCCAAACCTGCCAACCCCACACTGCTGAAGTGGAGCATGCAAACTTAACCACTATGCCACTGGGCTGGCCCTGCCTTCAGTATATATTTTATCTCAGATATATTTTTTGTCTTTAGCATTTTGATTTGAATTTTCCCCATATCTCTGCTTAAAATTCACCCATTTTCATGAACATATGTAATATAATCATAACTTTTAAGATTTTTCTATAATAATATTAATGAATTATTCATTTTATTTACTCTAATATAAATAGTTTCAAAATAATATAAATATTATTACTAGCAATATTATTTCTGAAAACAGTTTATGTTTTTTTGGAGTTCCTTTTTTCTTTAAGGTATATCTCTCATGGATATACAATCAAATTACTGTGTTTTAAAGTTACCCGAGGGGCCGGCCCAGTGGTGCAACAAAGTTCCCACGTTCTACTTCGGTGGCCTGGGGTTCGCTGGTTCGGATCCCAGGTGTGGACATGGCACCTCTTATCAAGCCATGCTCTGGCAGGTGTCCCACATATAAAGTAGAGGAAGATGGGCACAGATGTTAGCTCAGTGCCAGTCTTCCTCAGCAAAAAGAGGAGGATTGGTGGCAGATGTTAGCTCAGGGCTAATCTGCCTCAAAAAAAAAAAAAATAAATAAAGAGATAAAGTTTCATGAAATAATTCTCCACTCAAGCTACCAACTTGATACTTGGTTAGATTCATTTATTTCACTTTGCTTTTAACTTTTAGAGATATTTTTCCATTTTGATTTAGTTCTTTATTATAATTATGTAATATAGTTACATGTTTCTACAATTAAATGATACAAAAAATATATTCAAAGTTTGGTTAGACCGTGTTCCCTCCCCCATAGATAAGCAATTTTTTAGTTCTTGGTTTATGCTTCCGTTGTTTGTCTGTTTAATTGTGGTAAAATATACATAACATAAAATTTACCATGTTAACCCTTTTTAAGTGTACAATTCAGTAGCATTAAGTACCTTTGCATTGTTGTGCGATCATCACCACTATTCATCTCCTGAAGTTGTTCATCATTCCAAACTGAAACTTTGTATCTGTTAAACAAAAACTTCCCATTATATCCTTCCCCTCTGCCCCTGTCTTTATGAATTTGACTAGTCTACCTACCTCATATAAGTAGAATCAGGCACTGTTTGTCCTTTTGTGTCTGGCTCATTTCATTTAGCCTAATATTTTCAAAGTTTATCCGTGTTGTTGCATGTATCAGAATTTTCTTTCTTTTTTTTTAAGATTTTTAAATTTTTCCTTTTTATCCCCAAAGCCCCCCGGTACATAGTTGTGTATTTTGTATTTTTAGTTGTGGGTCCTTCCAGTTATGGCACGTGGGACGCCGCCTCAGCATGGCCTGACGAATGGTGCCATGTCCGCGCCCAGGATTCGAACCTGCGAAACCCTGGGCTGCCCGAAGCGGAGTGCGTGAACTTTACCACTCGGCCACGGGGCCGGCCCAGAATTTTATTTCTTTTTAAGGCAGAATAATATTCCAGGGCATGTATATACCACATTTTGTTTATCCATTCATCTGTCGATGAACATTAGAGTTGCTTTCACCTTTTGGCTATTGTGAATAATGCTGCTATGAGCATGGGTGTACAAATACCTGTCCAAGTCCCTGCTTTCAGTTCTTTAGGTATACACCCAGAAATGGAATTGCTGGGTCATATGGTAATTCTAGGTTTAATGGTTTTAGTAACTGCTGTACTGTTTTCTATTGTTTTGGGTTTTTTTAAAGATTTTATTTTTTTCCTTTTTCTCCCCAAAGCCCCCCGGTACATAGTTGTATATTCTTCGTTGTGGGTCCTTCCACCTGTGGCACGTGGGACGTGGCCCCAGTGTGGCCTGAAGAGCAGCGCCATGTCCGCATCCAGGACTCGAACCAACGAAACACTGGGCTGACTGCAGCGGAGTACGCGAACTCAACCACTTGGCCACGGAGCCAGCCCCTGTTTTCTATTGTTTTTTAAACTACACGAAAAATATTATGAGCTCATGGATTTTAACATATTTTATATAGTTCAGTCCATTGCAGTCACTATTGTTTTCAATGCTTACATTGTACCATCAACAAGATCCCCTTCGACTTGACTCCTGGATCCTTTTGATATGACTTTAGTCTTTGATGTCGTCCTTGCTTTCTGGAATGAGAAAATATTTGAGGCTGAACTTGTATCTTTTCTTTTCTTTTTTTTTTTTTTGGAGGAGAACAGCCCTGAGATAACATCTGCTGCCAATCCTCTTCTTTTTGCTGAGGAAGACTGGCCCTGAGCTAACATCCGTGCCCATCTTCCTCTACTTTATATGTAGGACACCTGCCACAGCATGGCTTGCCAAGTGGTGCCATGTCCACACCCGGGATCCGAACTGGCGAACCCTGGGCCGCCAAAGCGAACATGCGCACTTAACTGCTGCGCCACCAGGCTGGCCCCATGAACTTGTATATTTTCTGCTCCAGGCTTGGAACCAATCTTTTCTCTAAGATGTTCTGGTTCTTTTTAGAGGGAAATGGTATTTAGAGACCACCATCAGAGTGCTAGGGATACTCATTACTACATTGGTCCTAGGCCTTTTCAGTGGACTAAGCTATAAAAATTTTTTTCTTTCATAATAGAAAATATATAACAAATTCATACTGTTATTTACAATAAAAGTTAGGATCATAGGGCTTTTATTATTGATTTTATACTTGTATCTCTTTTATCCTACATTTTACTTATTCAGCCAATAATCATTGTACATCTACCATATCCCTTATACTTTACTAGGTGCTGGAAATATATATTAAAAACTTACATTTGATTGAGTTTCCACATTGTTTTCTATCTGAATGAGGCCTTTTACTCCTTGTGCATCAGATCTATTCACATTGGCTTCTAGTTAAAAGGGCTGAGCAGTATTGGATTAGGTTTAAAATTAGTTGATCTTGGCTTATTTCTTATTTTGCATTATTTCCATTAACTACAATATGATTACACCCCTTAGTTGGCAGTGTCAAAGGAAAAATAGATTAAATAGGCTATTAATACCAAAAAATCATTTCATCACCACTGGATATTATCCCAGAACAAGATAATGTGATAGCAAGACAATTTATTGTCCTTGGGTGCTTAGCCTTTTGGTCAGTTGGGCTGGCATCGAAACTCCATTGTTGAAGAAACTCTTGGTCCAAAACTGTTTCACTGTATTTACACTATTAGAGTTTTGTCCTTTGAAGCTATTGGCCCATGTTAAAAAAAAAAAATCCTTAGAGAGTTAAAATTCAGATATATAATTAACACATAGGAGTGAATAAATTTATCAGGCTTTTCCATTGTGACAATCAGCTGAAAATAAGTTTGGAAAGAAGAAAGTAAAGAATTAGGTCCAGCATAGAAGGGAATTGCTTGGCGAGGCAGACTTCTGAGAGCCCGGGGCAGAGGTAGTGTGATGGCACTAGACACATGCCAAGGAGAGGAGGGGCGTGAAAATAGCTTGTTAGACCTGAAGTTGCATTCGGAATATTCACCATTTTATGTTAGTTGTATAAGACTCAGCAGCCAACTAGACCTTTGGTGGTGCATCAGCAAATATCGATTCTAAAAAGTATTAGCAGTTTAAGTCAAAACTTAGGAATGGCATGGATGTTATCTAATGGTAATCTTTAGGTATATTTTTTATAAATAATAATATACTTATAATTTAAATTCAAAAAGTCACTTCACAGTATATGTATAAACTACAGTCAACAGTTATTCTTTTCAGTGTCCTAAATACATGAAAACTTTCAGACACCCAAATAGAAAACACAAGACTGAACTCATTTAAGACAGGGAATACTTTATTCAAACCCATCAGAGAAATGGACAGCTTGGGTCTGTAACAAAGCGTCATGTTTTAAAGCAAAGTCAGTAATTGTATATGAGAGTATACACTGCTACATACAAATTATCTGATCAGACCAGAACTTTTCAATCTTTAAAACAGAATAAGCTTCCCTGTAAAAGCAGCACCTTTGTGACATTTTAACTTTAGTATTCCTCTCCTTCTTCCTCACCCTCTCCTTCAACAGAATCCACACCGACCTCCTCATAATCCTTCTCAAGGGCAGCCATGTCCTCACGGGCCTCAGAAAACTCTCCCTCCTCCATGCCCTCACCCACGTACCAGTGTACAAAGGCACGCTTGGCATACATCAGGTCAAACTTGTGGTCCAGGCGAGCCCAGGCCTCAGCAATGGCTGTGGTGTTGCTCAGCATGCACACAGCTCGCTGTACTTTGGCCAGGTCTCCACCAGGGACCACAGTGGGAGGCTGGTAATTAATGCCAACTTTGAAGCCAGTGGGGCACCAATCCACAAACTGGATGGTACGCTTGGTCTTGATGGTGGCAATGGCAGCATTGACATCTTTGGGAACCACGTCACCACGGTACAACAGGCAACAAGCCATGTATTTACCATGGCGAGGGTCACATTTCACCATCTGGTTGGCTGGCTCAAAGCAAGCATTGGTGATCTCTGCTACGGAAAGCTGCTCATGGTAGGCTTTCTCAGCAGAGATGACAGGGGCATATGTGGCCAGAGGGAAGTGGATGCGGGGATAGGGCACCAGGTTGGTCTGGAATTCTGTCAGGTCAACATTCAGGGCTCCATCAAATCTGAGGGAAGCAGTGATGGAGGACACAATTTGACCTATCAACCTATTCAGGTTAGTGTAGGTTGGGCGCTCAATATCGAGGTTTCTACGACAGATGTCATAGATGGCCTCATTGTCTACCATGAAGGCACAATCAGAGTGCTCCAGGGTGGTGTGGGTGGTGAGGATGGAGTTGTAGGGCTCAACTACAGCTGTGGAAACCTGGGGGGCTGGGTAAATGGAGAACTCCAGCTTGGACTTCTTGCCATAATCGACAGAGAGACGTTCCATCAGCAGGGAGGTGAACCCAGAACCAGTTCC
>NC_060267.1:18689802-18825228 GCF_021613505.1 Equus quagga | reverse complement strand
CGAATTCGGTCCAAGACGAGGTCGATGATCTCCTTGCCAATGGTGTAGTGCCCACGGGCATAGTTATTGGCAGCATCTTCCTTGCCTGTGATGAGCTGCTCAGGGTGGAAGAGCTGGCGGTAGGTGCCAGTGCGAACTTCATCTGGAAGAGGAAGACAAAGCAGCCACCCATCACTAACCACCTGCACAAGCCTGCCCAACCCCAGGGCATCAAGGGAGCCCCAGGGCAGACCTCCTGTCCCAGACCCCTGGGATCTCACTCGGGTTAGTGTGGTCAACTCACCAATGACCGTGGGTTCCAGGTCTACAAACACTGCCCTGGGCACGTGCTTGCCAGCGCCGGTCTCACTGAAGAAGGTGTTGAAGGAGTCATCTCCTCCCCCAATGGTCTTGTCACTTGGCATCTGGCCATCGGGCTGGATGCCGTGTTCCAGGCAGTAGAGCTCCCAGCAGGCATTGCCGATCTGGACACCAGCCTGGCCAACGTGGATGGAGATGCACTCACGCTGTGGGAAAGAAAGAGAAAAATTGTAAAATTAGGTTGTATTAGAATTTTGAATTTCCAGTCAAGTTCTAAAAATATTTCTAATAATATACAGGTATTCTTCAAATTTATTTTGGTCATATCCCTAACACAATAGAAATGATTAAGGAAAAGCACGTGCTACAAATGCTGCAGATGGGTGTGGTCTGAATAATTTTGCACTGTTTAGCACGTGGTACAAGTCCATTGTTCCCACAGCCATGCTTGAATAGAAGATTTTTCAGATTTAAAATATTCAAAGCTCAGATTTTGTAAAATGAAGTAAATTAAATTCCATCATTAATCAATTGAAATCAATATTACTACCTCCTTCCCCTTTAAATAAAGATGAGCGTTTCTTCTAAATATGACTTGGTATTTCAACATGGACATCTGTACTGCAGCTGAGGTTAGCAGCCACACCCTTCTGCAGTCTATCTGCAGAGTCCTTCGTACTAGGAGGTTGGAAGCCAAAGAAGCGGCCTCCTGCATTGCTGCATTGCTGTATTTGCTGTGCCTGGTGCTAGCCTGTACTGTCTGCTACATTATTTAACAGAGCAAGCTCTATTTCCAGAAACTGCCTACATGATCTCATTCTGCTATTCTGCCAGTTTTCCTCCTCTGACCCAGGCTGGGACCATATGCCTAAATTGAAATGAATTAAGGAAGATGCACTAGAACAAAAGACAGCTGGACACAGAGTATAAGTCTTCTTTGTCTGAGGCAATTTCATTACTTTAAAAAAAAAAAGTTTTTTCAGAATCTTCTCCACTGCAAAAAACTGAAAAATTATTAGTATCTTTAAAACAACAGTTCCTAAATTAGAAACAAATATCACATGAGAAGCTACCAAACAAAGAATAAAAGCCAACTGAAAGGATAATAAAATATTTATTTAAAACAACAAAATAGTATTTTCTTTCTGAGATTCTCTACCTACCACAGAATGTTCATATTCATCACATTCAATAGAGGTTTTCTTCTCTATGGTGTTTATGTCTATAACCTCCATTGTCTATCCATTGTCTCTTCACGGACATATTTGGGGGGAGGGGGGAAATGAAGGGCGTTTCCCTGGGTCCTGAGCATTAGGGTACCCTAGGTCACAAAGTGGGCTTTCTCCCTCGCTGAACGTGCGGCCAAGACAGACAGACAGACAGACAGACAGGCACTCACACTCTCTCGTCAGTCAGGGCGGGGCGACCCCAGACCAGACTTTAAAGAGCTTGTCAAGTGAACTGTGATTTTGCTCCTCAAGAAGAGATATTTCATCCAAGTTTTAACAGTGAATGATAAACCTTTTGACACCTACAGTTCCACAACGATGAAAGGCTTTTATTAAGTCTTCTGACAGGGGAGGTTTAGCGAGGGCGAACCCCGCCCAGTGGCTCCAAGGCCAGAGAAGCCAGAAACAAACAACTCCGCCCCTGCGCCGCCCTGACGCCGATTGCCATGGGCTCCAACAGAAACTAACCATTTTCCCCCGTTAATATACGGGTATCTTTCTAAAATGCCAACGAGCCGGGGAGGGATCTTTTTATACTAATCCGAGGCTCCGCTTTGTCCCTGCCTTTCCCCGCTACACCCACCGACGCCCAGTCTTTTTGGACCACTCCTCCTCTCCCTGCCCCTGGGGAGCAACGCGAGGAAGAAAAGAGCCCCTCGGCGTCACACGGATGCCGTGCGCACAGACGCGAGAGCCAAGCAGGCGACGCCACGGTCGCCATTCCCTGCCACAGACTCTTTCATCACCGACAGAGGGGCTGCCTGAGGTGCTGAAGGGCTCGGAGAACAAAAACTCCCTCCGCGCTGCCTTTGTTCTTCCCACGGTTCTGCTGCGCCCTGGGCGCAGTTCTGGCTGGGCCCCGGCACCCTGTACTGCGGCGGCCGCCGGGCTCACGGATTTGGGGCAAAGCTAAACCTCGCAAACAAAGCATAAGGTTACCCTTACCCGAGGAAGTTGTAAAGGAAAAAGGTCTTAAGATTTTCCAAGTAGATCCTGGGGGACCGACCCCACCCAACGGACACAAAGAGCCGAGAGAACGGATTCTTACCATGGTTGCTGCTTTGCGGCTGCGGAGCAGACGGCCGAAAGGAAGGGGAGAGGTTGTTGCTTCTTACAGCGCGACTCTTAGGCGGTCGATGTAAGAGAACCTGCGGCACATGGGCGGATGCGGCTCCCTATATACAACTCGGTCACCATGGGGATGGGCTGGGGCCTTTTCCTGTTGGTCCAGACCCCTCGATCTGCCCAGAGAAGCCACGACAGGAGAGTGGTGATTGGTGCAAGCGACATGGGATGAGGTAATCTCTCCCCCACCCCTTTTTCCCTAGCATCCATAGACTGTTTGCATCCTTCAGACAAAGAGACCGTGCAAAAACAGTCAGCCGAGCATCCATTATGGGGGGGGGGGGGGGGGGGGGGGGGAAGGAAAGAAAGGGAACTGGGGTCGGATGGTTTTACATTGCTTAAACCTCAAGGCAGAGTTAAAATCACCAGTGTAGGGGTTTTTTTTCTATCCCTTAATTGTAGAGTTTGTGTTGAGATGAAATATTTAATGAAAAATTCCTCCCAACCCCTCCCTCAAAGTATACTAGACTCGACTACATTCGTTGAGGATGCGACGTCTTTAACTGCTTTAAAAATAAAGTAGGAGAGAAGATGGGAATGGTGCTTAAAATGGCTTATGCTTAAAATGGGTAAATGTGATTTTTTTTATATTTAAGAAAAGTTCAATAATAGAGCCATGCAAAATGGCTTCTCGGGTTCAAGTAATTTATTTTCAGACCTTCTTTTGTACTCCTCTTCCAAATGGCTAAACAAAAATGGAAGATGGAATGAATAACAGTACTAAATATGGAAGCACACAAGTAGTTTTAACATGGCAATAATTAAGATCTAATGAACGTATCATAGTTAAATAGTCTACTAGAAATATTGTTTTACCAGAAGCCTATGTAATATATGTATGTAATATGTAATTTATTTTATGAATATATTCATTTAAAATGAATCATCTTTCCTGATATACAATTGAGAAAATACAGGGAGGAAGAATTGAGTTCAGAAGCTAGTTCTACCTGTGCATGCAGTTTATTTTCTGCATTGTCTCTTTTCTGGAAAGAGGAAAAGAACTGAGACACCAAATTTAAGAAGAGAGCTGTATATTGTAAAAAGACCATTTTGTAATGTTGCCTCCTTCCACAGACAACTGTGTGATGTCAGCTCAATAACTGCATTTCTTTTTTATGTGGTTCTTATGTGAACTTGGTACATCTCCTTTGAGATTGGGCTTTAAACTGTGGGAACTGTAACCAGACTCACACAGTTGCTATTCAGCTAGAGACTGGTGGTTGCTCAATTGCCTCTTGGGTCAAAAAGGCTTTGCTTTCACCCCTAGAAAATGGATTGCAGTAACATTCTTTTGCTATTTAGAAAGGCTCCATTATCAACAAGGATGGGCTATGCAGAATAAGACTCTGGACTGGGTACCATCTGACATTGCTAATGAAATTTCAGAGGTAAGGAGGTTTATTATGGCCACGAAAGTTGAAAATTTGTATTTTGGCAGATAATTTTTCCTTCTGGTGTTCAGCAACAGATTGTCATGGTCTGCGGCACCATTTATAGTGCTCTGCAGAGCCCATTCATCCCTCCTGGGCTGGCAGGCAGAGCAGGGTATGGGAGGGGGAGACTTGAGGAGACAGCTGCTGCAGGTTGTGGCGTGACAATGGCGGCCATGGATTTTTCTCGCCTGCTATCCACAGCTCTGCTTTACTTCTTCTAATTTGCTGCAGTAGTCTTCTCTGGAAAAAATAAAACCCAACACACAAATAATTTTATCTACTTCTTGCATATTTCATAGGAAAAATATTCTTCAACATCATCTTATTTCCATCACTTTAGCAAATCAGAGTGTATTTCAGAAAAGAGATAGGAAAATTAAGGGTGACTTGAAAGTTTCTTTCTGAACCCAGAAGTACATTTAACAAAAATAAGAATTAAATGGCATAGGGAAGTATAGGATTAATAAGTAGCTCATTGAAAGTACTTCTTTCAAAATTTTAATAATGAAATAAATCAGACACTGCTGGACCATGGTAAATCTCCTTTTAAGAATGAGAGGCACAGCCTTGAATTTTATTTTCTTTGCAATATAAAAGAAATGCAGCATTTCCTCAGTAGTCTCAGTTCTTTATGCAATTTACAGAGGAATAAATAAAAGAGAGGCATGTTCATGCAGTTGATTCTTTGTAATTCTATCTCAGAGCCATTCTGTTCCTTATGTAAATGAGGATTTTTTTTCTCCCCTTGGGCATAAGTAACACTAAAATCTAGGTCAGAAATAGATTATTTGAGTACTGATAATCTTAAATATATAAATGGGAGATAACAATTTTTTCCTTTTGTTCCTCATTATCTGACTTAATAGCATGCAAACTATGAAAAGCAAAAGACGTTCTTTTTGCTTGTTCACTTATTTTTACTGCCAGTTTCTTTAACTTACATCAATATACGTGTATTAACATCTTACTAATGGACTTATTTTTGTCCACAATAAGATTAGCATAAAACGTCTTTTCTTTTATAATATTTTTGGAATTTAAATTATTTATTTTTGTGTCTATACCTCTTCTCCATTAAAATGTGAATCCTAGTCCCTGGCAAAGTGCCTAGTATATACTAGTCATTATATACATACTTGTTGAATTAAATGAACAGCTTCTCTCTGTGCATATTTTCATTAAATATCTCATAGTCAGTAATTTAATAAGATATTTTACCCTTTTTATTCAATAAGCATTTACTGAGTGTCTACAGTTTGCCCTGGACCATCCTAGATAGCATAGGGAATTCGGAGGTAGCAGCATTGTCTCTTTTCTCTAGAATCTTCCAATCTAATTGTAGAAATAAAACAGGTATATGCATCTAGGATACATACATACATCTGTGTATATATAGAACAGCATGTGTTTGTATGTACTTGGGGAGGAGCCTGCTAGAATCCACTGCATGACCCCATGTATCATAACTTATGTGGGAAACAAGAGAGTTGTCTAACACTTTTTTTCCTACTTCTTCACCTCCTATATTTATCCCTAAATCTATTCCAGTCTGGATCCTGCTCCTACCACTCCTTGAAACCAAATGCCCTCCATATTTGTTGCTAAATCCACTGGACATTTTTTAGTTCCTGTTGACCTGTGATAAACTTTGTCACAGTTGACTATCATCTCTTTCTTGAGACACTTTCTTCCTTTGGCCTCAAAAACTCTACATTTTCTGAGTTTCCCTCCTACATTTTTTATTTCTTCTGTTTCTACTGGTTCCTCCTCCTTTCCTAATCTTTAAATGTTGGAGTTCCTCAAGGTTCAGCCCTAGGCACTCTCCTCATTTTATTCTATGTGATCTCATTCACTCCTAGTGGCTGGTAAGTGCATTTATTCCCAAGGCTGCAAATCCTTTCCATATGCCCGTGACTACTTTTTTTTTTTTTTTTTTGAGGAAGATTGGCCCTGAACTAACATCTTTTACCAATCTTCCTCTTCTTGCTTGCGGAAGATAGTCCCTGAGCTAACATCCATGCCAGTCTTCCTCTACTTTGTATATGGGACACCACCACAGCATGGCTTGATGAGTGGTGTGTAGGTCTGCACCTGGAATCCGAACCCCAGGCTGCCCAAGTGGAGCATGTGAACTTAACCACTACGCATGGGGCCAGCCCCTGCCCATGACTTCCTGACATCTCTTGTTAGTTCCAGATTGTATAGTCAACTTCCAATCTCTGGCTGACTTTCTCATAGGTATCCCAAATTGAACTAGTTATCTTCTCACAAACATATACCTCCTACAGGGTTCTCTTGCTCAGTAAATGGAGCATCATACACCTGGTTTCTCAAGTCGGAAACGGGAAATATTCTTGCTATCTCCCTCTCCTTTTCTGACCACCATAGAATCAGTAACTAAGTCCTGTCAAGTCTACCTCCTAAACATCTCTCAAATCTTATTCTTTTCTCTCCATCTCTACTGCCTCCTCTCTAGTAAGTACATCATCTCTTGCCTGGACAACCTCAATTCCCTCCTAGATTTCTTCTACATCCACTCCTACCCCCAGTCCAGTCTTCACACAACAACCAGAGTGATCTTATTATGATATGTATCACAGATCATGTCATGTAATACAGATCATATCACTCCACTGTTTAAAGCAGACCAATGGCTGCCTGTTAGTTTTAAGATGAAGATCTCAAATCCTTAATATAGCTGTTTCAGTTCCATAATAGAAGTAAATCTTATACTTAAAAATCTCTGAGAGGACACATTGATTTTAAATTACATTAAAGTTCAGATAATTTCCCAAGAGTTGGTGTTCATAGGGAGAAGGGAGGCAAAGGGGTATAAAAGCTGGATGTTCACTTTATAATTATTTGTTATGCTGTAAAGTTATACTTTATGCATTTTTGTATTTATGCAATTTTTATAATAAAACATTTTAACAAAGTAAACTAATGAGTTCATAAAGATATCCCCATAAAGGAAAAGAAAAATAACAAAGAGAAGAAAGTGAATTAAAAATAATCATCTGAGGGCCAGCCTCAGTGGCCTGGTGGTTAAGTTTAGCATGCTCTGCTTTGACGGCCCAAGTTTGGTTCCCAGTTCCGGACATTCACTGCCCTGTTGGTGGCCATTCTGTGCTGGCAGAGCACATACTAAAAAATAGAGGAAGTTTGGCGCGGTTGTTAGCTCAGGGCAAATCTTCCTCAGAAAAAAAAACGTCATCTGCTACCATTGCACCACTGGAAGTAACTAGGGCACCAATTCCATACTCTACACACTGGCAATCAGATAGTCAAATAAAGAATTGAACATTTGTTCTGCACTTCCCGTACAAACTGTATTTCAAGGTAACCGAATGACCCTAGTTAATTAGGGAAATCATTCTTTTACAGAATAATGTCAACTAGTAAATGTGAAAGTAATCATAGAATTAGAAAAATCACCCTTTACATCCCCTAATGAAATAATTTATTCAGGCAAAGATCGTCAGTGGATGAAAACTCAGATGAAGTATTCATGTGGAATTTTTAAATGGAAGGATTAGGCCTTTACCGTCTGAACTCACCGATCAATCTTAGTATCACTAAAACTGGGACAACCAGACCTTGTGAACCTATGAGGTGATCCAATAGGAAGCACACAGCATCACTTATGAAGTGATCTAACAAACAATTTTGCTGAATCTAATCAAGCCTTTAGAGCTGACTTCCATTTACAGAAAAGACAGGGAATAGAGGAACAAGTCAGATGACATTGGAAGGGGGCAAACAGGAGGCCACCCGGGAGCGTAGCAGTTAAGTGCGCACGGTCGCTTCGGCGGCCCGGGGTTTGCGGGTTTGGATCCTCGGTGCGGACATGGCACTGCTTGGCAAGCCATGCTGTGGTAGGCATCCTACATATAAAGTAGAGGGAGATGAGCACGGATGTTAGCTCAGGGCCAGTCTTCCTCAGCAAAAAGAGGAGGATTGGCAACAGATGTTAGCTCAGGGCTAATCTTCATCAAAAAAAAAAATAAATAAACTGGAAGGAAATTTATAAAAAAAAAAAAAGAGGGGGGCAAACAGACAAATGCAGAACATGCGACATTCTATAGGACAAATTGTCTTGTTTCTGCAACAAGCCAGTGGTAGAATGGGGTGAAGAAGGTGGGAAAGGTCACTGCTGTAGATTAGAAGAGATTTTGGTGACTAACTACCAAATATAACAAGAGATGTTTGGATCCTGATTCACACAAACCAAATGTAAAACATTTTGGAGATAACCAGGTAAATTTGAATATGGATTGCTGATTAGATAATACCAACAAATTATTGTTCATTCTATTAAATGTGATAATGGTAGTGTTATCTAAGAAAATTTCCACAATTTTTAGAGATGCATGCAGAGGTATGGCAGGTTAAGTGAAATAAGGTCTGAGATTTGCTTTAAAATACTTCAGCAAAGAAAAAAGGAAAAAAGTGACAGATAAAAGATTGTGGCAAAACTCTTGATAATTGTTGAATCTTAATGATGGGTATATGGAGCTTATTATACTATTTTCTCTATTTTTGAGTATATTTGAAAATTTCTTAGTAAAATTGTAAAGGACATAAAAGGAAATTGTGGATGCTGAAGACAAATTTTATCTACTTCACAATTTATTTACTGTCTTGAGTAGAAAGCTATAGAAACTTCAAAGGAAGGAAAATGTCTTTGTATTATGACCTATGGTTTATCGTGGAGGCCTTCATTAGGAATGGTGGCTCTTAACTGAATGGAATGAGAGTAGAGTGAGTATTTTAAATAGGAAAAATAATATTAGCAAAGACATAGTATGATGATGATCTGGTGCCTGTATCAAGGAGGGTAAAGAAATTGGCTTGATTAGGGCATGCAAGGGAATTGTAGGTGATGCATTATACAGGGAGAGTGGAACTAGTTAATAAAGTGTTTTGAACCCCGGTCTGAAGGAGTTTGGGCTTGAGTCCGTAGACAGTGTGAAGCCTTTATGTTCTTATAGAAAAGAGTGAAGGAAAGAGAACAGCATTTTCATAAAATTAATCTGACAGGTAAGTGGAATAGGAAAAGAGACCGGAGATAAGGGGACTAAGAAGGAGGTTATTGCAATAATCTAAAGCAGAAGGTCTAAGACTATCATAATTACAGTGGGAATGGATAGAAAGGGATAATTGAAGAGACCATGTAAAGGAAGAATCCCTGTGGTGATTGGTTGGACATGAGGTAGAAAAGAAAGGGTCAAAATAACCCTTAGAGTTTTGAGCCTGGAGAACTAAGAGAATGAAATGGTAGTGGTGCTCTTTACAGAAATAGGGAAGTTGCAAGTCTGAGCAGAAAATGCATTTGTGTGCGTGTTGTGGGAAAGGTGTGGAGGGCAGGACCGATCAGTTGGTGTCATCTTACAAACTGAATGCTACACTTTGAGGTGACAGAGGGATTGGGGGTGGAAGTCTTGCAAGCCACTAGGAATCTGAGATTGGCACTGCTCAGAGCAAGGTCAAGACAGGAGGGGTGGAGATGTATCTTTGGAATCTAATGACAACAGTATTATATGCTGGTGGTATGGGATGAGAATGGAATTCTCCAAGTGTAATCCAGAATTTCAAGTTATGTCACTGAATGGGAAACACAATTCAGGTGCAGTTATGGTCACCAACTGAAAAGGCTTTCTTTTTTTTTTCTTCTTTCTTTTCAAAATTCTTTATTGAAGGATAACATGCATATATAAATTTTTGCCTATATAGATGTACAATTTGATGAATTTTTGCAAACAAACTAGTATAACCAGCATGCCGATCAAGAGACAGAACATTGGCACTATCTGAGAGGTCTCCCTCTCGTACCCCTACCCAGCCACTGTCTGCTCTCAGAGATAATCCCGGCTGTCTTGTAGCACAATAGATTCATTTTGCCTCTTTTTGAACTTTATATAAATGGAATATACGCTTTTATATGTGTCTTCTTTCATTCAGTATTATGTTTGTGAAATTTACTCATACTGTTGAATGCAATTGTAAATTGTTCTCATTGCTGTATGGTATCCTATTGTATGACTATACCATAATTTATTTATCCATTTCCCAATGTTAATGAATATTTGTATTGTTTCCAGTTTTTGGCTGTTACAAATGGCATTGCTATAAGCATTCTTGTCCAAGTATTTGGGTGGATATATTTATAAATGTCTGCTATATATATTTCTGCTACTGTATGCCTAGGACTGGAATTGTGGGCTAATAGGGCACGTATATGTTTAGTAGAAAAGTGCAGATTTTTCCAGAGGGTTGTAGTTATGTACACTCCCACTGGCAGTGTAGGAGAGTTCTGTTATTCCTCATCCTCCTTCAGTGTAGCCATTCAGGAGAGTTTATAATAATACGTATCACATTGCAACTGTAATTTGTTAACTCATGAAGTTGACACCTTTTCATATGTTTGTGGTCCATTTGGATGTCCTTGCTGGTGAAATGCCTGTTCAAATCTTTTTCATATTTTCTCATGGGTTGCCTGTCTTTATCTTGGGGATGGGTAGGAGTACATTATATATTATGAATGAGAGTCCTTTGTTGGATTGAATATTGAAAAAAAAATCTTTGCCCACTCTGTAGCTTGCCTTTTCACTCTTTTAATGGTATCATTTGATGAACAGTTCTTAATTTTACTGTAGTTCAGTTTATCACCTTTTCCTTATTGTTAGCATTTTTTGAGTTACATTTAAGAAATCTTTGCCTACCCACAAGGTCATGAACATATTCTCCTAAAGGATTTATTTCTTCTAAAGAATTTATTGTTTAACCTTTTGCATTTAGTTCCACAATACGTATGAGAATTAATGTTTTTGTGTGTGTTTTGTATGAGTTTGGGATCAAGATTTTTTTTCCTCATGTGGATATCCAGTTGACTCAGCACTATTAGAAGACCATCTTTCCCTCACTGGACTGCAGTGACACCTTTGTCATAAATGGAGGTACCATATATATACGGGAAGCTTTCTCTCTTTCTAGCTCATGCATATTTCAACTTTATTATTTTCTAAATTACTGTAATCTTTTTTTAACCCAAGTATTAACTCATATGGGTGATCAACCCTATGTTTCAAACATTTACTCATTTGTTTCTTCTTTTTGGAAACTCATATTGATTGCCTACTAAGGTGCATATATTGGGCCAGGCATAATCTGAGGTATTAATAGGTGTTTCTTTGGCTAAGGTTTAATTGGCTATAATGCATTCTAATAAGTCCCAAAGGGGCCGGCCCCGTGGCCGAGTGGTTAAGTTCTCGCGCTCCGCTGCAGCGGCCCAGGGTTCGGATCCTGGGCACGGACATGGCACTGCTCGTCAGGCCACGTTGAGGCGGCATCCCATATGCCATAACTAGAAGGACCTGCAACTAAGATATATAACTATGTACCAGGGGGGATTTGGGGAGATAAAGCAGAAAAAAAAAAAAAAAGTCCCAAGAAAGAATCATGGCATGATCCTGTGCAGAGATATACATTACCTATAACCTCCAGCTCTGTGCCAGGTGATGAGTAGAGGATGTAGGAAGGCTTCCTGGAACAGGCGATACTTGGGACTGTCTTGAAAAATAAATAAGAGTAGTAGGTACAAATGGCGAAGAGAGTGCACATGCAAACACAAGGACAACTGAGTGAGTTTCAGAAACTGGAAGTGGTTTGTTATGGTTTGTTACATAAAGTGTAAGGAAAGGGGATTGGGGAGTGATGAGCCTGGAGGATTGTGTAGAGAATTGATTTTGAAAGGACTTTATTCCAAACTCACTGAGAGCCATTACAGGAAAGAGGATTAATGAACTTTGCATTTCAGAAAGATCCTTCTGGGCCAGCCCAGTGGTGCAGCAGTTAAGTTTGCACATTCTGCTTTGGGCAGCCCCGGGGTTTACAAGTTCGGATCATGGGTTTGGACTATGCACCACTTGTCAAGCCATGCTGTGGCAGGTGTCCCACATATAAAGTAGAGAAACATATAAATTAGAGTAAAGATGAACATGGATGTTGGCTCAGGGCTAATCTTCCTCAGCAAAAAGAGGAGGATCGGCAGCAGATGTTAGCTCAGGGCTAAACTTCCTCAAAAAAAAAAGAAAAAGAAAAAGAAAGCAAGAAAGATCGTTCTGACTACTATGTGCAGAGAGAATAGATAGAACAGAGTTGGGGATGTGGGGAACATAGGCAAGGAGACTGGTTAGAAGATTGCTGGTTAGTGGATGATAAAACTGACTTAAGGAAGGACTGTCCTTTGTCAAGATAGAGTGCTGAGTAATATCAAATACTGCACAGGGGTTGTTAATAAGGACAAAAGAATGTTCATTGGATTTAGCAACAAAGAAGTAAGTATACAGCAAGGGCTTGGCACGGAAGACATAAAACATGTTTCCTGGCCCAGAGGAGTTCAAGACCCAAGAATGGAAACTGTTATTACAATACTTTGTGTTGAGTGCCATGAGAGAGAGGTCAGTGCAGGAGCTGCCGGACACACAGAATTGGGTCAATTTCACAACTTCATTCCACCGTGGTGTTCACTGTCTTATGCCACATCACTGCCTCTGCATCCTTTGTGAAATGGACTGTACCTATCTACCTTACGCTGCCTTCCTCATGCAGGTTTGAGTGTGAAAGGATAAATTCAAGCAAGTAGGTTTCCCTTAAATTCTCTAACAAAAACACACTTCAAACTCCAAAGTTAAACAAGGAGATGGACATGATGATGCTGACATGCTGAATTTATACTTAGCTTCATTTTAGGGCTCAGTACTGATCAATACATTGAGTGAATTGCCTCTCACTCTGTATGCCCTTTAAAGACCATCTGCTGCATTCACCTCGGCCAACTTCCAGCGTTAACACTGAGGTAAGAATATGATCCCACAACTAAATTCGGAATTTTATTTAAAGTTTAACATAACCTTTCTCAAACTCTGGTCAACACAATGCAATATTAGTAAATAATAGTTTTTTCTGGATACTGATGGTAAGAATTATCTGTGGTGATCCTGCTAACTGAGGTTTCATCTATTTTTGGAAGGACTTTTATATGTATAGCAGAGATAAATATTAATGAATTTCTATTCCAGAAGTAAGACCTAAAATAACAGAATAAATTCCTGTACTCTGTAATATTAAAAATACATCCCAGGTATTGTAAGACAATGCTTTGAGGTCACTCATTGATGTTCAGTCATTTACTGAACTACTCTTTTTAACAAAATATATATGCTCTGAGATACACATTTTATTTTATTTTATTTTATTTTATTTTACTTTTTGAGGAGGATTAGCCCTGAGCTAACTACGCCAGTCCTCCCCTTTTTGCTGAGGAAGACTGGCCGTGAGCTAACATCTGTGCCCATCTTCCTCTACTTTATACATGGGACGCCTGCCACAGCATGGCTTTTGCCAAGCGGTGCAATGTCCGCACCTGGAATGCGAACCAGCGAACCCCGGGCTGCCGAGAAGCGGAACGTGCGAACTTAACCACTGCACCACCTGGCCGGCCCCCTGAGATAGACATTTTAATCTGTAATTTTGCTCTGGGTCGCTGGGGAGATGGTTTCCTGAAGCCTACTGATGAAATCTGACATTTGGAGAAAGGGAACAAATCTTGAAAAGGCTTGAAGGCATCCTGAGAAGAGAAGAAAGAAAACGAAGTGAGAAGACAGTAGATAATCTCAGTTTTCCATGAAACCCAATTTATAATTTGGTTGCATTTCATTAACCCAAATTACACACACTCACAAGAATGCACACTGAGCGGCCTCTGTCCCGCCCCTCCTTCCCCTCACAGCAGATGGAAATTAGGTGGCAGACTGGGAAGGTTGCCATGGTACTCTGACTGCAAGGATTTAACAGTAATCAAAAGAAGCTCCAGAGTCCCCTCCCCCAGCCATTCAAATGTGTGTTTCCCATTTTTCTCTCAAATCTTTGTCTTAATTAATTCCATGTTATAGATAAACCAGGGTGAGATTGACCTACTAGTGAACCAAAAAAAATTTACTGCCTCCAAAAGGGTTTATAGATGCATTGATATTGTTAGAAGTAAACTACTGAGGAATTATAGCTGGTCCATTTTTATGTAGAGCTAGCTCCATAAAAAGTCAGAATTCGTTTTTAATATGCAACATGCCCTCATCTTCGAGAATCATATTTCTTACTGGTTTTATCCCTCTGGATGACCTGCAGGCTTCTCAAATTCAATATATTTAAATGGAGTTATTTATTTTTCTCCATTACCTTCCTCAGATTTCTATGTTCTCAATTATTCTACATTCTCAATACCTGTTCATTGGCAACATCTTTCTAGTATACCAACCTAGATTAAAGTAATAACCTCATATAATACCATGTGCCAGGCACTATTCTTATCACTTTGTGTATATTAACTTATTTAAGTTAATGCCAACTGATTATGAAATCTTGTCAATTATATTTCAAGATTGTCTTAATAAATATTTGCAGAGTGAACAAATGACTAATCTTCTAAAGCTTGACCAATTTTATTAGGCAAAGGGCCTAGTTCAGGAGAGGATGTGGCAGAATATATAGGACTTGGTCTTTGAAGCTTCCTCTTTGGGCGTTACATGTATAAATCCAAGAGCCAAAATAGTAGAAGATAAGCCTTTGTAACATATTGGGATCATTCTCCTCACCAGTGTTTCCTAAGGCTGCTGAAATAATTAGGGT
Organism: Equus quagga; assembly: GCF_021613505.1. Taxonomy (NCBI): domain Eukaryota; kingdom Metazoa; phylum Chordata; class Mammalia; order Perissodactyla; family Equidae; genus Equus; species Equus quagga. The sequence continues at coordinate 18,810,452 of NC_060267.1, read as the reverse complement.
GCTGGTTAAAAATACTGATTCCCAGGGCCTGGCCCCATAGCATAATGGTTAAGTTCGTGTCTCCGCTTTGGCAGCCCAGGGTTTGCAGCCGAGATGCTGGGTACGGACCTACACACCAATTGTCAAGCCATGCTGTGGTGGCGTCCCACGTACAAAATAGAGGAAGATGGGTACAGATGTTAGCTTAGGGCAATCTTCCTCACACACACAAAAAAGTACTGATTCCCAGTTTCTGCACCAGAGAGTCTGATTAAGTAGATCTAGTTCAGTAAATAGTATTCTCTTAGAATTAATAATTTACCGTTTTGGAACTACAGAGTTTTGATGCTTTTGGGTGGTGTGGTTCAGTTATTTCCAAATTCTGATAACCCCTGGATAAGTTGATAGAGAATTACTCTCCAGACGGTTGTAATCCTGAAAGACACAATTCCCAATGGTGCTCAGCCTAAAAGGGTGTTTTTGGAAACATGTCTCCATCTTTCTTTAGATTTAAAAGTCAATTACACATGTGCAGAAGAGAAGGAAGCCTGTGTTTTTCTTCATCTGCCCATTAAAAGATCATTTAGGAAACACTTCTCCATTCCCCATAAAGATTGATTATGCTTGTGTTGAAGAGAAAGGATTAGAAAAGGCTGTGGGGTTTTTTCTTCATCTGTTTATAAGAACAGCAATCTGTTATTCTAATATACAGATTATAAGAGATACAGAGGTTTATTCAAGATAGCATGGCCTGAAATTAAGTCCCCTCCATGGTAAGATTGTCTCTGAATTTAGCATATTTTAATAAGCCCACTATTAATATTTTTTAATGATTTCGATAGTTTTAGATATGTAAGAGTGACTTCACTCTCCTCTCGTTACTAAGCAACGTATCTTACAGTTGCTAGGAAACAGACTAGCCAGCTTGGGGGTACTTCAGTTTCCCCTACCACCTTGCAGACACATGACTATACCCTAGAGAGTTTCACAGGCTTAGAGAAAAGAGAAAAAAGTTAATGCCATATCCAAAGGATAGAAAAAGAGATGAGTGGAGGAATAGAATAAGGAAAATAGGAAGGTATTTGAGAAGAAGAGTACATGAGGTTGGCAGAGGAAGGCTGTTACGCAATTTCCTTGAATGAGTCATGGAAAAACCTTAAATTTCCAGTGCTCTATCTCATATTCTGTATGCTTCTACCTTCTCTAAAAACAAATTAGGGAATAAACTTGGAGAAAAAGATCTTTCAGCTAGTATTCCTAAATATTTTCAGAAGGGTGGAAATCAATTGTAACTCCTACAGAAGACTGGCGGTTACAAACATATTAAAGTCATACATTATTTCAAATTCTAAAGTCAGATATACACTATCTCCTTCCATTTCTCCTGAAAATAGTAAAAAGGGACAGTACTAAGAGGGAGGTTAGAATATAAGTGTTCTTGGACAAATTTAGAAGCAAGATGGTCATACAGGCTCCTGGGCAATATGTGTTTCTGTACAAAATTTTAAAAATCTAATATAAAGGGGGAAAGAAGGAACTGTTGTGCTGTACCTGGAGGACTCTGTTGTATCTGAAATAGGAAACCAGGCTCTAGGTCTCATTGTCCATGTGTGAAAGCTTGTGTCCTTGTGTCTCTGTGGTATTTACTGTTGCTGGCAACCAGGAAGCTCCGTAGTGATTGTTGCTAGGTCCTCAGTGCCTCTGTTTGCCTGAAACCTTAATCAGTGCCAGAAACACCAGAGATAAAAATCTTTGCACAAAATCCAGCGCCTGTTATCCCCGACAGTCCTACTGCAAACAGTCCATCTTGTGTCCAGTGAAAATCAGTATAAAATGGAGACTTCTCACAAAGAGTTCATCCTCAGCTTCCTCTTCATGGATGCTACTTCTGTCAGTGCAGAGCACTAAGAGAACCCTGGGGAATGGTTTAATTAAAATAAGGTTTATATTCTGGTGTCACCAGCTTTAACTAAATGCTTAATAAAGAGTCTGAGACCAGGAACACAGAGAAGAAAGACTGTGTCAGATTTAGATGACTTCCTGTTCTGAGGCAGGAGGGTCCCGTCGGTGTTTGCTGACAGCCTGAGATCACCTTACTGACCACAGAAGCCATGGTACAAATGATGGCACCACTTCAAATAGAAGTCTAGAAGATTCTGATAAAGACCCATTTCAGCATCATCCCCCAAAATAACTGACATCATCTCTTGAAATTAAACATCGGCTCTTGGATGAACCTTACAAATCAACACAACCCACTTACTCAAGCCATCTTGTCTAACTGCAGACTTTAAATTTTGTTTCCTGTATATCTCCTACCTAGACACAGACAGTTATGGCTCTGCACTTACCTGGAAACAGTTGTAAATCTGGGGTGAGATTTAGAAAAGATTCATGCCGAGATGACATACAGGTCTATTGAACATCAGGCATCCAGCTTCCTAAAGTGGGTCTGAAGAGATATTTATTGTTGTCATTATTACTAATTTTTGAGCACATAATCAAGGCTAAGTACTTCATATGTATTATCTAATTTATCCTCAAAATAATTCTAGGAGATAGATACAATTATATTCATTTTTTTCCTCAGTTGAGGAAACTGAGGTTCAGAGAAGTTAAATAATATGCCTAAGGTCTCTCGAAGCTAATATGCGGCAAAATGAAAATTCAAACCTAGACCTATCCAGCTCCAGCATTTGACTCTGAACCACTATTCTATGTATTCTGTTTAATAGAGAAAGCTTTTTATATGGGGATAAATTGTGTAGTACATCACTGTGTCAAGGTGAAGAGTGTAGACTCTGGAGTCCCTCTGTCCCCTAATAGGGTAGTTGAGACTCATACTGTCTGCTCCCTCTGGGTTTACCATAAAGGCCCTACCAGGACAATCCTCCAGAACCCTGAAATTCCCTATCCTTGCATTTCCCCAAATCTAAGTTATTCAGTATGTAATAACACCCAGTGGAGTCTTTAGATGGATGGTTCAGACTGGGTTCTGCAACCCCAATTCAGTCAACCTGGTAGTTCTTTTTCACTGTGAGGCAAAGACTTGCCCTTAGAGCCTTTCTGCATTCATCTGGTCTCCTCTTCTCATTTCCTTATCTAATAAGAACAGGAGATCATTTTTAGGGACTGTGTGGTCTGAATGCTAATTTAGAAAGGAATGCTTTTTTAAAAGAACAATCTGGAGAGCTGTAACATTTTGCATTATCCAGAGGTTGGTTCAGTGTCTTGGAGCCACACTATCTCAAAATCTTCATTCTAGAATAAAATCTTTCCTTTCCCTTTGTATAACCAAAAAGTCCACTGTATTGGTATTTTCAGAACAAAGAATTATTTGATAATTTAAAAAATCTTTCATTCTTATATACACACTGGGCAGAAAACATAAAATAGTCACATGCAGGTGGTGTGCCATGGCCTGCTTGTAAGGGCTCGTGAGAACTGATTCTAAGCACCTCTTCCCAGCTCTGTACTATATTCAGTGACATCACATTGGTAGCTTGAAATTTGTCATGATGGGAGCATTTATACCATGGAAATTGACAAATGATACAAATCAGGGCTTTTTCCCCTCTCTCTCAGAGCCAGTTAAACATTTACCAGAAAACCTCTAGGAGAGGAGTTCTCAAAAAGCAATGCATCAGCAGTGTAACTTCAGTGAAACAGAGTCCATCCTTATGTCACTGGGCATCATGTTGCTGAACTTCTCATATTGTATAAATGAAGGAAGTCATCTGCTCAGTGATGTATACTAATAAAAGTTTTATTAAATGAGGGCATACAGCATCAAGCACAAGAGTTGGTAGAAATTGTGTTCACCGTCTGACACAGGACAGGCTATGGTATGATCCACATCTCAGAACACTGGGTATATCTGGGAATGTCTAAGAGAGAAGGTACAAAGCAGGTTGCAGAGAGAGCACAGTTTTCTCATAACAGCACCCGTAGGTGGCTTTTGAATTCTGAGATGATCACCCAAAGAATCTTTCTTGAAATCTATAGATAATAGGCTTAGTCTATAGATGATATGCCTGTGTGTGAGAAGCCTTATGACCTGACTTAGAATGCTAATTGTTAGAAAAATGAGATTTAAAAATCCTGACTTCTATTGCTAAATGATTTGAGAATATTTATGACAATAGCTAACATTTCTTAGTTTATTACTATGTACCAGGCTCTATTATAGGCACTTTACTTGTATGAACTCATTTATTCCTTGTTATAACTCTCGAAGATAGGTACTAAATTATCCCCATTTTACAGATGATGAAATTGAGGCACAAAACATTTAAGTAAGTGGCTGAAAGTCACCAAATAAATAATAGAGCCAGAGTTCAAACTCAAGAATTCTGAGTTCTAATCCTTTATAGGTATAACTTTTCATGCTAAATATAGATCAAGATTAACATTTAAGTTGTTTCCAATCATTTTTTAACAGAATATATAGAATACCACTAGTTTAATATTTTTCCAACCTTTTGATCTTTGACCCATTGTAAAAAATACATTTTGCATTCATATGATATACCCCAAAAAAAATACTACTCTTACTATGCTTAATACCATCTATTTTCTATCCTATTCTATTTCATTTTTTAAATACTGATCATAATTCACTAAATTGATTTCTTGACCTACTAATGACAGTAAATAATAAACAGTAAATGTACTGTTTGAAATTTACTGCACTAGATTTTTGTATGTGTAGCTCCATGCCATGGCTCAGTTTACTACTGGTATCCTATTTTAAAACAGAATTCATGGTACCCTTATTTCCTTTCCATTTACTCTGTTCTAGTGGCAAAGTTACTTGAAGATGGACATATGATTTAAAAAGATGTGAGAAGTAATGGAAGTCTAAGCTAGACAGGTAGCGGTGAAAATGGAAGGGAAGGATCCAATGTGAGAGTTTTAGTGGCATATTTTTAGGATTTGGTAACTGATAGGGCATGAGTGTCTAGTGTCCCTCCCCAGATGATACAATTAATAATGTCCTAAGTGTCCAGGCGGGGCAGAGAGGTGAGATATAGGGTATGGAGCCATGGGTCAATAGCCAAATGCAATGGCCCATCAAGTTTCTAGGCAAGTAGTTCTAAGGTTACGACATCCTAAAGCTGAGTTGCTAAATCCAAATAGATGAAACAAGAAGAGAAGGCAAGACCTGAAGCAAACAAGTTGGAGATCCAGGAGAGCCCTGCCTACAGAAGTTCTAATGATCTGAGAAGGCAGCAGAAAAGTGAATTCTTGAGGAAAAAGCACGCAAGTAATTCCTATCTATGGGTCTGAGTGTTGCCTGAGAGTTTAAGTAAAGGAGAAGGTGGCACAAAGCATGTGCTGGACACTATTGGGGTCCCAAAGATTAACGTATGGCTTCACTCCTTTAGGAGCTCAAAGTCTAGTGCAGCATCATATGAAGGAGCATCATTAAGGAAAAGCTTTTATTTTGCCAGCATCCCACATAGCTAGTAATAATGACATTTGTATAGTGCCCTACAGTTTACGGAGAACTTTCACATCTGTGATCTCAATTAATTCATTCAACAACCATATGGGATAGATATTCTTATTGTTGTCATTTTATACACATAAGAAGGCAGAAACTTAGGTCCTGAGCTTGAGAATATCTAAATTTAGGTTTCCTTCTTTCCCCACTATTTCAGAGCTGTTTATCAACAATAAACTGTAATCATTAAATGAAATTTACCTGATAAACTTTCCTACCATAGAAGATGTGTTGGGAACAGAGCATAGATGCAAGAAGATTCTATGATTAAAAACGAATGTCTGATACCTCATCATACCCCCAGGATGGCTGTAATAGAAAACACAGATAATAACAAGTGCTGCTGAGGATGTAGAAAAATTGGGACCCTCAGACATTGCTGGTGGGACCGTAAAATGGTGCAGCCGCTTTGGAAAACAGTTTGGCACTTCCTCAAAATGTTAAACATAGAGTTGCCATATGACCCAGCAATTCTGCTCCTAGCTATGTGCCCAAGAGAAATGAAAACGTGTGGCTACACAAAAGCTCATACACAAATGTTCATAGCAGCACTATTCATAATAGCCCAAAAGTGGAAACAACCCAAACGTTCATCAACTGATGAATAAATAAATTGTAGTAGATCCTGACAATGGAATATTATTCACCAATAAAAGTGAATTAAGTACTTATACATGCTACAATATAGATGAACTTTGAAAACATTGTGCTAAGTGAAAGAAGCCAGACGTAAAAGACCACGTGATATTAGATTTCATTTATATAAAATGTCTGGAATAGATAAATACATAGAGACATAAAGTAGATTAGTGGTTGCCTGGGGCTGGCGGGAAGAGCGGGTATGGGAGGGGCTTGGGGGAAGTGGGGAGTGACTGCTGATGGATACAGAATTTCTTTGTGGGATAACGCAAATAATCTAAAATTGATTGTGGTGATGGTTGCACAACTCTGTGAATATACTTAAAACCATTAAATTGTGCACTTTATTATTTATTTATTTATTTTTTTGCTTGAGGAAGATTGTCCCTGAGCTAACATCCATGCCCAATCTTCCTCTATTTTTTTACATGGGATGCAGCCGGAGGGGGGCTTGATGAGCAGTGTGTAGGTCCCCACATGTGATCTGAACCCACGAACCCCAGGCCGCCAAAGCAGAGCATGTGAGCTTAACCACTGCTCTACCAGGCCAGCCCTAAATTGTGTGCTTTAAATGGGTAAAATTGTATGGTACATTAATTATTTCTAGTAAAGCTGTTTTTTTGTTTGTTTTTGTTGAGGAAGATTTTCCCTGAGCTAACATCTGTTGCCAATCTTCCTCCTTTTGCTTGAGAAAGAGTCACCTGGAGCTAACATCTGCGCCAATCTTACTCTATTTTGTATGTGGGTTGCCGCCATAGTATGGCTGCTGACGAGTGGTGTAGGTCTGCGCCCAGGAACTGAACCTGGGCTGCCGAAGTGGAGCGCACCAAACTTAACCGCTAGGCCACCAGGCTGGCCCGTGTTTGCTTTTTTTTTAAGAAAGAGTGTAGCCATGAAAAAAATTATTCCCTGGTTCTGTTCACTGAATAGGTCTAGAAATAATTACATCCCAGTAGCAAACAGCTCCCTTAACACCAAGATTGTGAGTTTCACAAATCAATTAGGAGTTCAGGAGATTCCAGAATACAACATGATAAAAGAATCTAGCTATATTACAAATGCATAAACCAAGCTCTCTGAAGAGGATGGGGAGAAAAGGTGCTGCTCTAAGTAACTTTGGAAAGGACTGCAGCCTGTAAGTCTAAAGGCAAAAGGAAGCCTACATAAGCACTGTGCTCTAGTCAATAAAGTTGTTTCCCATGAGGTACAAATTAACAATTCTGAAACCACTATATATCTATACTGTAACTGAACAATTAAGTAAGTGGATGGTGGGAGCCATATTTCTTTCTTAGTGTTGGAGTTGGGGGTTACAGACAAGCAAGAGGAGAAAGCTAAAATGACCCATGGATTAGAGTTGGAGACATTAGTATGATCCCGTGTTTAACTTAATACGTATCAATGGTTACATATAGAAATATTAATAGGCCAGCCCCAGTGGCCTAGTGGTTAAGTTAGGTGTGCTCCATTTTGGCAGTCTATCAGTGGCCATGTTGTAGGGGTGGCTCACGTACAAAAAGAGGAAGATTGGCAACAGATGTTAGCTCAGGGCAAATCTTCCTCAGCAAAAAAGAAAGAAATATTAATAAATATCTGTGTAATATATATATTTCCTTTCTCTGTCAGCTAAGAGTGCCCAGAAGCAATGACACACCCTAATAGCAACATCACACGTATCTTGTATTTCTAATAACATTCTCCAGTAAAAGGAGCCAGGGCTCCTTGGAGAAATGGCTGATTCTAGGACTAGGGCAAGAAATATACAGGGTGATCCTGGAGTGTCTTAGAGTGCCAGAAAGTAATGAAGTGCTCAAAAAACCCCACAATGATGGGGGTAGGTCAGAGGGACACAGGAGCCAACTGAAAGAGCCCAATGGCCAACGCCAGAGCAATTTGAGCAACAAATAAAGTAATACTGGATTAAAATCCAGGACATAAAATAAATATCTATGAGTACATAGTGATATAAATAAATAATTGAAGACATAAGTAGTAAATAAGTAAATAAATGGAGGAGAATAGACAAAGCTCCCATGCAGAAGAATGCCAAATAATTATGTAGATTCTCTCCCCTTAAGGAAATGGAGCATAATTTACCACTCCTTAAGTATGGGTTGTGCCTAATAACTTCCTTCCAAAGAGTACAGTATGAAGAGGGAGGAAAAGAGTTACAGTGGAAAAACCTGACAAACGTTAGCTCAGCCAGGTGATCAAGGTTAACCTCATCAGTGAGAGGCATGTTAATTGGATGGACTCCTGATATGATGTGATGGGAATTGCACTTTACCTCTGTGGTCTTTCTCCCCAAGCCCCCGAACCCCCAGCCCAATCATGAGAAAAACATCAGACAAATTCCAGTTGGTGAGCAGTCTACACAATATCTGACTGGAACTCCTCAAAACTGTCAAGGTCATCACAAACAAGGAAAGTCTGAGAAACTGTCATAACCAAGAGAATCCTGAGGAGACATGAAAACTAAATGTAATGTGGTATCATGGATGGGTTCCTGCAACAGAAAAAGACATTAGGTAAAAACTAAGGAAATCTGAACAAAGTATAGTCTTCAGTTAATATTAATGTAGCAATCTTGGTTCATTAGTTGTGACAAATATACCATGTTATTGTAAGATGCTAATAATAGGGGGAAACTGGGTGTGGCATATATGAGATTTCTCTGTACTGTCTTCACAATTTTTCTGTAAATCTAAAACTATTTTACAACAAAAATTTTATTTAAAAAACCTATTTCTTACTAAAAAGAATAAGGGCTTCTTGGAAAAATGACTAATTCCTGGTCTGGGGCATAAAATGTACAATATGAGCCTGAGACATCTTGTTATTCCAGAAAGCAAGGAAGTTCTCAAAAAATTAGTGAGATTGTTTCAAAAGGTCACAGGAGCTATCATGAAGAGGCTCCTAATGGGCAAAAATGGGACACTATAAGCATTCAAAAGAACAATTTTTGCAATTGATGGAAACACACTGATAGTATTTTTTAAATCATGATTTCATAATGAGATTTTAAAGAGAAAGAAAAACAATTGTCACTATATTCTGAAAATTGTCAATTTAAAGGAAAAGAATTAAGTTCTATCCTATCTTTTCCATATGAATTATGTTTCAGGCAACCAAATACCACTTCTTTACAGAATATTTTAGCTAATAAATGTGGGCAAAAGTACAGAAATCACCCCTTTGCAACTCTTAATGTCAAATCATTGATTCAGGCAAAGATCATCAAAGGATGATACCATTGCAAGAAAGGTTGATGGGGCATTTTACAATGGAGGGCCCAGGTGGTCACAACCTGAACCCACCGATGAGTCTTAGCATCACTAGGAATTGGATAACCAGAAATTGTGTGCTCTCTGATGTGATGCAGTATGAAGCACACAGCGCTACCTATGACATAGATCCTTGAACCTGGATTTAATCAAGCATGAGAGCTAACTTCAAATTTACAGGAAACACGGAGAATAGAGGAACAAGTGAAATAAACCTCTAAGAAGCAAATAAACAAATTAAGAATGGCCTACATTATTTTAATTTATTTTTACTTATTCAAGAAGATAATAGCTTGGAAATAAAAGGGAAAAGGAATGGCTTAGATTAAAAGAGATAAGAGACATACCAAAATAATGTGTTCCCTTTGTTTGGATCCTAATTAAAACAAACCAATTATAAAAATAAATGTTTTTTAGATAGTCAGGGAAATCTGAATATGGACCAAGGAGTTGTTGTTAATTTCTTAGGTATGATAATGGCATTGAGGTTATGTAAGAAAATGTCCATATTTGTTAGAGATGAATACTGAAATATGCGGGAGTGAAATGACATGAAGTCTGCTTTAAAATCATAAGTCAAAGAAAGAGAGAGAAAGGGATAGATGAAGCAAGGGTAGCAAAATTTTGATAATTGATATATCTAGATAATGAGTATATAGTGGTTAATTATACTGTTCTCTCTACTTTTACATTTGTTTGAAAATATTCATAAATGTTTTTAAAAAGCAAGTTGCAGAAGACACACAGCCTATTCCGTTTTTATAGAATTCAAAGCCAGTGTGGTGGACTCTGTGATGCACTGCCTAGATTCCCCTTTACTGAGGGCTTATTGCCCTGGCTGCTGGGAGTGCTGCTGGCAGATGCACTCAGCTGTCAGCCCCTTCAGAGACTGCCTCAGCTGCAGACGGCTGCCTTGCCCAAGCCCCTTCCTGAGATGGCTAGGTCCAATGACTGATTGATGTGGCATATAAAGCCCTGGCCATCTCACCCCAACTTGGGACAACTCTGAAGGGTCGCTGTTGCTCCAGAGCACCTTGTGGGGTCAGCTAAGGCATGGAGCCTGCATCACAACTTGACTTACCCCTCTGCCTAGTCCTGCTTCCTTTCTCTCCCTTCTCCAGATGTTGATCCCAAGGACAAGCCTTAATAAACATTGCACGTGCTAAACTCCATCCCAGAGTTATCCCTGGGATCCCTGTTTGTGACAGTCTAACGGGTTGAATTGTCTCCCACTAAAATTGTTATGTTGAAGTCTTAGTACCTCAGGATGTGATTTTATTTAGAGACAGGGTCTCTAAGGAAGTAATCAAGTTAAAGTGAGGTCTTTAGGATGGGCCCTTATCCACTATGGCTGGTATCCTAAAGAAAGGGGGAATTTGGACATGTCTGAATTGTGGGAACATGTGCAAATTTCTCTTGCAGAGTTTGGCATTACAACAGAGGGAAATATGGACAAAGACAGAAATCTATTTCCCTTTGCAGGGACCAGAGTACAGATAGGAGATTTTCTTTGGTAATATTCACTTCTGGTCCTTCTGGGCTTCTTTCGTGGCCAGTGGAATGTGACAGAGGAAAAAAAAATCCCTCCTTCCATTTTTAATGCCTCAGGAAACATGTTGCTCATATGAGCTCAACAATAAATCAGCTGAAATGACTCATTTATGTAGTTTTCAGAATGGATTCAGCAGATTTTTTCAATTCCAACATTGACTGCAGTAGGAAATAATGTGCTTGACCTCATTCTACATCTTGCTGGAAAATAGGATTAATGTTTACCTCAGAACAATAATATGAGGCTTAATGTTTCAGAGGAGCTTTTTAATGAGAGGTGTTTAAGAAATCCAACCTGTTTGGGCTGCAGCTGAGATTGACTGTTTTCTTGTTGAGCTAAATAGGAACTCTATTTGTTCTTCCTTTAGTATTGGCCTGGTACTCCCCCAGAGGCCAACAGCCCTGGCCCTCTCACCTTTGGGAATGGTTATTAGGGTTCCTGAAGCCACCACCATGTAGGTCACTGCCCTGACCCTTGTGTGGCGTGGGCCTGCTGGAGGGTATGCATTCCCTGCAGCTCAGGTAATGAGCCCATCTTCACAACTAACACTTTCCACACTCAGGAGGATTGCTTAGGGTTGAGCAGCTTCAAAAAGGCAATTAGCATAAAGTGGGAAAGCAGTCCAGTCTCAGAACCTGGCAACTAAAGGGACTGGAACTCAAATTACACATCTAAATATTGGGAGTATGAAACAATGAAAAGGAACAGTTGCTTAGTGGACATTTAAAACTATTTTCTTAAAACAGCAATCGTGTCTCTTTCTTTTAATCCAAGGTAAAGGATACGGTTGAAGCTCTTCTCAGAAAACAGGTGGGATTGAGGAGATTTATTTATGAGTTACTGGAAGCACAAAGAGAAGCTTTTATTGTTGATAGCTGGGCTGGGTGGATGCCAGGAAACACATCCCAAAGGAGCTGTGCTGCCAAGCACTGACACACAGAGAGAGCTGACCTAGTCATTTTTCATGCTGACTGCTTGCTCAGAAATTATATCAGAGAACAGTATTGAAAGACCCAGTGTGGTTTAGAACACCTATGGAGACTTTAGAACGACCCTAATTTTAAGGAACCATTTGAAGGGAAATAGAGAAGCAGTATATTCATTAGCTTTGTGTGAAACTACTGTTCAGCTCATGTAGGGAACCGGCCTTGAGACAGTTCCACATGCCAGACATTCAGTGTCATCAGCCTTCATGTTCCTTTGAAACTACAGATTTAAATTCAAGCTTTCAGCAGATGCCTCATAGATACCTCCAGGGGAAAAAATGTAAGGAGTACATCATTGTAACCAATATTTCTAGGCTTGGGAATATTTTTCAAATTCTAAACTGAAAGTCAGAGGGAGAAAGGGACAGGGTGTGCACTCTGAGAGGGTTTGAGAGGAAGGGGGAGAGAGGAGGAGGGGAGAGAGAAAGATGGTTGTTTTAAAGAAAGAGTAGTATAAAATGCGGAATAATGCATAGATTTTCTTAGATTCAACAGAATCATAAAATGTCAGGGTTGAAAGAGCTTTAGAGATGATTTCCCTGTCTCTCATTGGTCATCTTACTGGTGAGGAGCCTTGGACCAGAAAAGTGGAGTGACCTCTCCAAAGACGCAGAGCCAGGTGGTGGCAGAACCAGGCTGGAAGCCAGGCGTTCTCACTCTATGACACCCTTGGCATCCCCCCATGTCTGCATCTGATTTCCGCCTTGCCCGACAGCTACAGCCCCTCATCCATCATTTTAGGAGGTTTTGGACAAAGGGAACCATCAGCAGGTGGAATAGCGATTCAGTGCAATTGGCTTCTAGCCTCCATGTCTTGTATCTTCACGTCCTAAAATAAAGAAGTTGATTCTGTTTCTCAACCAGTTCTTATTTTTTAGTCTTTAATTTGGAAACTATAACACTTAAATGTAAAAGAAGAGGAATAACTGTAAAGAATTTCTTTACAAAGCAATTCGCATTCTACGATCTTCTATGATGGTATGGATCCCGCACGCGTCCCACAACTCTCCAGGTGTATCAACTGCTGCAGTCTCATATTCCTCCCCTACAACAATAATTTGTTTTCTCCACAGTAACCTGAGTGCCAAGGATTTTACCAGGATGCAGTCCAGGGACCACATGGGACTCAAGGCTTTGGCTCTTCCAGATAAGCTGGTTGAAGCCATTTACTTTATAGAGTATTAGGGGGAGGGTCATGCATGGTAATTGGTATAACATAAAATATAATAATAGTGTGTGTTTAGAGCTCAGCCTCGGGTCTTTAATTACCTTCTTCTCACCTTTATTATTGTCTTGCTCCATACTAGACATACTGTCACGTCAACTACCAACAGGCCAATACAGTAATTTATGTTTGTGTCTTTGAGGTATGCACAATCAAAACCAGAAAACTACACAAAGAGGGACTTTTCAGTATGGATTCTGAGCAGATGACTGGTGCTTGATACCAGAATACTCCAGGCGTCTGAGTTCTATCTTGCCATCTAATGACGATTCCCTGTTTCCTTATAAAGCGAAGGACATAATTCTCTTGATTACCTCACCTGGGCTCCAGGCCCCAGGTGATGGAATACATGGGGGCAATGGTGAGATGCTCTTCAAAATTTGGGAAGTAAAATTGTCCTGATAAATGTTTAAAAGTAATTATTGTCTGTACAAATACACTCTTGTTGTCTCAACATAAGAGTTTCTGATTCTCTCAGGCCTCTGAAAGAGATTTATAAGCAGCCTACTAAATCAGCAAAAACTAATTTTTAGGCATCTACTTAGTGTTCAATGATATACTAAGCAATGTGGGGGATAATAGTAATGGCTCATATTTATTTATTTTATTTTAAAGATTTAATTTTTTTCCTTTTTCTCCCCAAAGCCCCCCGGTACATAGTTGTATATTCTTAGTTGTGGGTCCTTCTAGTTGTGGCATATGGGACGCTGCCTCAGCGTGGTTTGATGAGCAGTGCCATGTCCGCACCCAGGATTCAAAGCAATGAAACACTGGGCTGCCTGTAGCGGAGTGGGCGAATTTAACCACTCAGCCACGGGGCCAGCCCCTATTTATTGAGTTCTTACAATCTGCCAGGCATCTGCTGAGCGCTGTGCATGAGTTGACTCATTTAGCCATATAGCCATTCCTGTGAAATAGGTGCTTTTATTATCTCCGTCTTAAATATTAGGAACTAAGACATAGAGAAGTTAAGCCATTTGCCTAATGTCACATAGCCGGCAAGTAGGAGAGCCAGGATTTGAGCATAATCTGATTCCAGAACTTAGGATCTTAAAGAAGTATAAATCATGGTTCCTACCCTCAATAAATTTATAATCTAGTTGGGGGAAATATGACTAATGCACATTAAAACAACAGTAAACTATGTTTACTGTTGATGAGCATGTATAATTAAGTGCCAAGTTGGATGCTATCAACTATGAACACTTCAGGAGTTCAGAGGGCATGGGGAGGCATGAACCAGGCAGGCAGGATTTCCTGAAGCTGAGTCTTGAATGGTCCCTCAGATATGCATAGAGAAAAAACTGCCCTAGGCAAGTGGTGGCAAAAATACTAGAAGCAGGAAGGAGCAAGGCCTGTGCAGGAGGATGAAGCAGCCAGCCTCACCACAGCAGGGTGGAGCTGATGGGAGGGGCTGGACCTGCTATGAAGGCCTTTAAAGCCTTGGTGCATTAGCAAGGAGAGAGTCATTAAAGGCCCTAGATCAATAAAGCAATATCAGAAAGAGGATGTTTAAGGAAGATGTGTTTGGCAGGATACAGAGGGTCCATCTTATTAAAACTGCAGATGACACAAAGCTTGGAAAAACATATATGAAATTACTGTAAATTGTTACCAATTCTTACTCTCAAATTCCCCGTTTATTCTGTTTGATCTTTATGATTTATTTTTACATTTATTTCACAGTAGCAAGCTCTACCAACTCTCCTTCCTTAATAGTTTCAAGTTCGTCCATTTTTCTGTACTTCCCTCGCCATTACTTTAGTTTGGCCACCATCCTACTGGTGAGGGGAGGTGTCCGAGAAGCCTTCCCAGAAGAGGTGATATTTTTCGAGTCCTGAATATTTAGCAAGAGTTAGCCAGGTATGAAGGGAGGAGGGGGGAAGGGGGATGGGAGTGAGGAGGGGAAGGATAATATAATGGGCAGAAGAAAACAAAAAACAAACAAGCAAAATAACAGATACAGAATTTAGTGCTGGACCTGGGGTGCTGCAATAAGAAAAACTAAATGTGGCATTAACTTAGTGAAAGGGGTCACTGGTGGGTGATAAGGGCCCAAAGAGTCCAGGCTGGAAGGCTGATGACCCTCGTTACATGATATCAAAACATTTGGTCAAAATGTCACCTTTTATACCCTGGAAGGAAGGCCACCCCAGTGTGGTGGAAAGGAAATCCCTTGAAGAGATGACATATGAACGAGGCCTTGAACATAGAAATTGGCCTTCTCAGTGGAGGGAACAATCTTGGCAAAGGCACAGAATCTGGTGGCATGAAGGACAAGGGTCCCAGATGTGAGACTAAGCTCTGGGAAGATTAATCTGTTGTTGGGGGTACGGGGTGCTGGGAAATGGACCTAAGTAGGGACAAACTAAATTTAAGCATAAGACCCATTTGGAGACTGCCTATTATTTTAGAGAAATGTTGAAGAATGAAGTAAGTAAAATATTTAAATAATCTTTCAGAATCCAGTGAGAAGTTAGTGCTAGATTTTTTAAACAGCTTTACTGAGATATAATTTATATACCATACAACTCACTTTTTGAAAGAGTACAATTCAATGGTTTTTAGTATAGTCATAAAGTTGTGCAACCATCACCACGATTAATTTTAGAACATTTGCATCACTCCAAAAAGAAACCCTGTACCCATTTCCACCCACCCCCTCCCCAGCTCCTGGTAATTTGCTAACCTACTTCTATCACTGTGGAGTTGCCTATTCTGGACATTTCATATGAATGGAATGATACAATACGTGGTCTTTTGTGACTGACTTCTTTTATAAATGCTAGACTTTGGAATTCTGTGATTTGTTTTTAAATAACCAATGGTTAAACTACACATTTTCAAATGAATTATGAAGGAATAATAGTAAATATTTGGAAAACAGTCATTAAGGCTGGATGCTAGTGTAAGAATAAAGACCCTGGGCCAGAAATCAGGAGATTTGAAGTCTAGTCTTGATTCTGCTTTTACTAGGTGTGTGATCTTGGGCAAGCTAGCGATCACACTGGGCCGCAGGTTACCATCTGTAAAATAAGAGGAATGAGATTAGAACAGTAATTATCAGCCTTTAATGGATAGCAGAATTGCCTGTGAAGCTTTTTGAAAAATATACAACCCTGGAACTGTATCCCAAGATGTTTCAAAAGCTTCTAAGGTGAATCTGTTACTTACCAAAGGTTGGGAATTTCAGGACTTAAATGTTCTTTAGCTTTCCTTCTAGATCTGACATCCTATGAGGTAAATTTATTTACCAATGCATTTTGCTTAGGGCCACATCTCTGACTTTTAGCCAAGTCCCTCTGTCTGTGGTCAGTAAGCACATCAAATGGGAGGACCTTAGGATGATCCTCTGGATGCAGCAGTTGCTGGTGGCAGTGGTCCTGAGCGCCTGACTTGAACTCACTGTGAGTCATAGAAATAACTAAGAGCAATTCGCTTCCCTAATACTTCCACTTTATGGAGGACAGAAATAGCTGAAAATGAGGAACAAGCTATGTGAGTAAATAGCATATATATGTGGTCTTGCTAAGCACTGAACTCTGTGAGTGTGTGAGTGTGTGTGTGTGTGTATGAGAGAGACACAGAGAGAGAGAGAATGCTTAACATTTTTTTAGCCCACTTCCCCGTGGACAGCTGGTCAGATTCCTAACTTGTGAGGCTGCTTGGATAGAAGTAGTTGAGTTTTATAACAGAATGACGCTTCCTGAAAGCTTTGAACAAGACAGGAAGAGATACAGAATGCTCTTTAGTGAAAGTCTTGAGTTCCTTATATTCTGTTTACATGGAAAATGTAGACATTTGATCCTTCTCCTTGAGTACTAGCAATTCATTGCTCTCATACCTTTTTATTCTCTCTTCAGCTGCCAAACCCCTTCTTAAAACAGGGGAGAGGGAAGCTAAAATTACAAGCCCGGCCTCCACTTAAGAAAAAATAGAGAAACCTTACAAATGTCCATGAGTTAACCCTCACTGTTACCTAATATACAGTGTCCAAATTGCCAGGGAGAATTGCTCCCTTTGGTTTAGATACAAAATTAACCTTCAGTGCATGTTTTTCTGACCATCTTATAACCTTCCTCAAAGCCTTTTACTAGCTTCTTTTCACCAGGTGTAAAATAATTTCATTCTGTAAACTTTAAAACTCTTTTCTTCTTGAGTTTTCTTTATCTAATGATTTTCATGGCCCATTTCCCTTCATCCTACTCATCTCCATGCATAGTTTTCTGCCTCTAAACGTATTATATTTGGTCAATTCCAAGACACATACTTTTTCACATTTTAACATCTCTGAAATCAGGAAGCATCTTACAACCAATGGTATCTGAAATTCAATGAAATACGGCAAGTGCTTTGTGAGTGAGCAGTTACCTCCTACCAGTTACTGAATGATGTTCTTCCTTCCAACTATTTGGCTCCAATTCATAAATCTTATAAAAAGTCTTGCCTTATTTTTGTGAAACTATTTGATATTAATATAATTCCAATATTTCTAGCACTTTGATATATATGTTCATAAGAAGTGGCATATAAATCTACTTTATCATTTTAATGAATATATAATATCCCATTATTTGAATATATCATAATTTTATTAGCCAGTCCCTATTGATATCATAAATAATGCTCAGATAAACATACTTCATATACTTATCTAATTACTTTCCTATGATGCATTTCTAAAAGTAGAGAATGATTACTAGTGTTATTGGTACAGTACAGCAAGCTTTCCTGTCCCTATGTTTTCATGTGTTAACTGGACTATAAGCCTTTATTTCTGGTCTAATGATCTTTTTCTTTCTTTTATTCATTTTTTTATTGTGGTAAAATATATAACATAACATTTACCATTTTAACCATCTTTAAGTGTATAGTTCAGTGGTGTTAAGTAAGTATATTCACATTGTTGTACAACCATCACCACCATCCATCTCCAGAAGGCTGATCTTTTTTAAGGCTGTAGATACATATTGCCAAATTGCCCTATAGAAATAAATAGTTGCTGTTCCTCACAACAACTTAACTATTAAATACACATTTATTCAGTAGTTTCATGTGTCAAGCAGTGTACTAGATACCTATACATATTATATCAGTTAAGATGGTTTTGTTGCAAATGACAGAAAACCCAAGACAAACTGACAAGCAATCATTTTCTTTCCAAGCGTGGCTGAATTCAGCTCTGTTTACATCACCAGGACTCTCTTTCTCTTGGTTGTGTTCTCTCCAACTATTGCCTTCATTCTCAGACAGGCTTCTCCCTTGTGGTATCAAATGACCCTGCACCCTATTGACTCCATGTCCAGCAGAAGTAGAGAGAGAGCGATAAAGAGAGAGAGAGAGAAGAACCTCTCTTCTAGTAACTCTGAAGAAAGTCCTGAGATTTACTCTGACTGGAAAGGCTTAGAGCACATACTTACCCAAACCAATCAGTGAGGCCACAGGAATGGGAGAATAACTGGCTGCTATAGGCCTGTGTGTGGTCCTCCACCCTGGGCCAGGGGCGGCGTAAGCCCCATCCAGATCACAAAGACCAAGAGCAGAGAATCCACAAAGAAAATCAGGCCTGTTGCCAGAAGAGCAGGAAGGGACATTGGGGTGACAAAAACAATGTCCACTGCCGTTCAGGAGTAGACTGAGGATATCACGTGAGAAACTATATCATACATCATATAAAAAGGCAGTTAAAGAAAAGAGGAAAGGGAACAAAGTTGTGTTCAATACATTTTTTTTTTGGTATATATAATGCCATGTACTGTGCTAGGTAGTGATGCTATAAATATGTAAAAAAAATACAGCCTTGGCCTTTGGGATGCTTATACTCTAATGAGGGAGACAGACATATAAGCAGATCTAATAGGCTGAGCGTTAAGAGAAGGGGAGGTGCTGCAGAAACCCAGACAATGGCACCCCAGACCAGCCTGAGAACCCAGGAAAGGCTTCCTAGAATAGATGACATCTGAACTGAATCTTGCCGTATGACATGAAGAAAGGTGGAAAGAGACTTTAGGGTAAAGAGAACTGCATGAAATGGTTGGAGGGGAATTATAAATAGTTCAGTATCCAAAAACTAACATCTGTTGAATGCCGCTGTATGCTAGACACTTCTCAGCTATTTTTCTATACTATTTCATGTAGTTAGTATGTTCAGAGGATAATGAATAGCCTGGCATTCTGGAAGGAAGGTTCATGAAAAGGAAAACAAAATAAAACAAAACAAACCCAAAGAGATCAAGCTGAAAAAAGTAGTTTGGGATCAGATTATGGAAGGGTTTTAAATACCTATAATATACCTAATTCAGAAGGTATTGGGAGCTAAGGAACGTTTTGGGGCAAGGGTTTGACATGATCAAGGCTGTATTTTGCAAACATTTTCCAAATTTGATGCCTGCAAGAGGGTATGGTGTGAAGAGAATTGTATTTGGGAGACCATTGAAGAGGTTGCTAAGATACGCCAGCCAGAGGTGAAAAGCATCCCCTTCTGCCCTCCTGTAAACTCTTTCCACAGCGCCCTCTGGAATCATTGTCCTATTGCACCCTCCCTACGTTCTTAACCTCTACAGAATGCACCCTCCTTCTCCTTGCCTTAAATGAAACTTGTCTTTTTCCTCTCAGGAAGCCACTTCAACCAATCCCCCTTGAAGAGACATTATTGATCATCCCATTGGACCCAGAGCTTGCCTGTTTGCAAATCATTTCTAGTCACCTCCCTGCCAATTCCCTACTCCTGTCAGGACCACGCCATCCAGCCCTCCTCCATCTTCCAGGCTCTGCTTACTCTCCCTTCATTCACTTTTCAGCACATTACACTCTCTTGAAAGTTCTTTGATAGTTGTCATTTAGATGCTAAATGCAATGAGTTTATATTTTAACTTGGGGCATTTGATTCTCTTGACTCATTGTTTCTTGACAGACTCTCCAGGAATTGTTTTTTCCTCTTTCTGCTCATATTCCTGTAGCTATTCTTCTTAGTCTCTTTTGCATGTTCTTCCTCTCCCCACTTCTTAAGTTTGCCTTGAGCTTCTTCCTCAGCCATCTTCCCTCTTCACCTGCCATGCACTTCCAAGGGTTTGAATCACCACTCATGTGTTAGTGAGCTGACAGCTCGCAAATCAACGCCACCAGCCACAAGCTCTCTCTTGAGCTCTAAATCTATGTGTCTAACTGCCTACTGGACAGCACTACCTCAGTGTTTTGCTAAAACTCTAATTCCACATGCTCAAAAGAATAAACTCTTTCCCATGTATCCAGGCCCCCAAGCAAAAGCCTGCAAATCACTTCAACTCTTCAATTTCAATGGCCACTTTTAACCAGTCAGAGTATTGTTAATTTTGCCTTTTTACTATCTTTCCTAGCTCTCTCCTTCACTCCATTTTCACTGTAACTTCTTTAATTTAGGATCTCATTATCCTTTGCCTAGAATGTTAGCTTTTTATATTGAAAATTTTCAAATGTACGTAAAGTATAATGAACCCCTACATGTCCATCCTCTGGATTTAATAATTATTAACTTTTTGCCATAGATACTTCATCCAATATTTCTACAGTATTTTAGAGCAAATCCAGATATTATGGTATCTCCCCCAAAAACATTACAATATGCTGTTTTATGTTACCACAGTAGCATTATCACACCTAACAAAATTAATAAGAATGCCTATTATAATATTATCTAATACTCTGTTTGTCTTCCAGATTTTCTTTTTACATTTGGGCTGTTTGAATCAGGATCCAAACTAGGTCCACACATTGCATGTAATTGAAGTCTCTTGGAAACAAAAACAGTCCCCTCCTTTTCATCCTTCCTGTTGACTTTTAAAGAGACTGGGTCAGCTGTCTTGGCTCACCTAAATTTTTCTACTTGTCTCCTAAAGTCTCTTTGCCTTGGGTCTTGCTCCTTCCCACCCCTTCCCCAATCCTTTCTCCACATTGCCATCAGAGCCATCTTCCTAAAATGCAGTTTGGATCATGTTATTTCCCTGTTTGAAACTCATCACTGGTTCCCACGAGCTGCCATGGTAAAATTCAAACTTCTTCCTGTGTCATATAATATTTTCACTGATCTCTACCTAAATTTCCAATCTCATCTTTGCTTGATGCTTCCTCATACTATGCAGGCCAAAAACTTCTCTTTTCCCCGAAATGCTAGGCTCATGTTCTGTCTGCATGCCATGTACTTGCCTCACTTCCGCCTGGAAAATAACCTTCATTTCCCAAAGCTCAGCTCAAGTATCACCTCCTCTGTGACGTTTTTTGATGCCTTAAATCCCAACGAAGGAAAATTGACCATTTCCTCCTTCCATCCTGGCCCCCACAGTGCTCCACTGCACATAGTGTTTACACTGCTGGCTCCTTTTGAGGCTCCTTGAGGCTGAGTCCTACTCATCATAGTAGTCTTATCAGCCCCAGGGACTTAGCAAAAAATGGGCTTTTAAAAAATGCTTGTGAGTAGGTGAATGAACAATAAATGAATCGGTTACATTAAAACCTGGGAAACTTTAGATTTGTTCCAAGAAGAAATTCGTAACAGTCTATCCTGCTCACAGCTCTTGAGGCCATGGGCACAGTCAGACTTAGGTCAAGGACAGGGCCACTCATATTTGAGAGCAGGGCCCCAGACCTCCAGCCTGTTGAGTTCCATCCTGTACCCCAAGGGGAGTCATGCAGCATTGGGTGACTTAGCTTCTATTACAAAACCATGGGATTCTCAGTAAAGGGAAGCATTTCTGAAAACATAGTCCTTGGGTGAGGAGAATTCCTTCCTTGGAGAAAGATAGTTGCTTTCCTGGCCAATATGGTTTATTATCAAGCATAGGATAAACTGGGGAAAGGCAGGTGAGTGACAAAGCTAATTAGCAAGCTATTATTCAGCGCCAGGTGTTTTAAGTCTGTGAACTAATTTCATGACACTGTGCATGTCACCTCCCTCTTTTGGGCTATTTTTTAATCTTCCAAATGAAGATATTGGACTAGATGATCTCTAAGATCATTTCCAGCTCTATCATTTTATTATCTAATTCTTATATAATACCAGTATAACATATTTTTGATATGATGAAGATTCAAGAATTATTGATGGCATTTTACAGATATGGAAACTGAGCACAGCGGGGCAAGGCATTTGCTTCAGACACGTGGAGGTAGCGCCAGGCCCGGAATCCTCTCTGAGCTCTCCTTCATGAAGCAATCCGTGTTTCCCAGCTCCCCAGTGGCGCTGCAGTATCTTTCCCTTTAGAAAAACTGGTCTATTTTTTCCCTCCAGGCCTGCAGGAAACAAGGGCCATAGAATTAATATGAAAAATATTAGAGCACACTTATTCCACTCCCACAGCAAATGAGGGTTTGAATCTCACAGTATTGAAAGCGAAGTCAGTGGTGCTGAGAATGTCAGGAGGCAAGTGAGAACGAACCTGGAGGAGGAGAAGGGGAACAGATGTGAGCTGCTGGGGATGCATTTCAGTGTCTGTGGACCAGGGTGGGGGTGGGGCACTGATCCCAAGGGCATAATGACAAGGTCAGCCTCATCTCTTCTCTCCGTTCTTGGCAGTAGCCAGTCTAGCTAGAAAGAGCAATCTGTCAAGTCTAATTAGAGTGGAAGAAAGTGAACAATGGGTGCCCAGCTCTAAAGTGACAGCCCAGTGAAATGGGGTGGAGGAGCTTGGGAGGGACGTGGGCTTTGTGTGCTTGGAGTAGGTTCCTTCAAGCGGACCCTTTCTGAACTCAAACTGCAAAACAACTTAAACTGGATTCTCATTTACTTCACCAGAAATCTTCAGGTCCCTGCGCTTTTTAGCACATGCACATCCAGCAAAAGCAGAGGAGGACCTGGCTCTGTTTCAAAGGTGAGGCTGTAATTGAAAATAGTTACATCACGCGGCCGTGGACATAGGGCTGTGTGCATGCAACTGATATTTATTAATCTGTCCATGTTTCTCTTTTGTGTTTAATTATGTTGGTGGTATATAGGATTTCTCTTATTATTTTTGCAACTTTTTTTTATTGTAAGGCTTATCATTGGATTCTCGAAATTTCAGAACTGCCTGAAATTTTAGTAGGATCACTAGCACATTTTAAGATGCAAAAAAATTTGTATTATATTTTTGGCTTACACTTTAAATGGTCTCTCTGATTTGGATATTTTAGTTCTTAACTCAAAAGTAGGTTTCACAGGAAAAGGGTATGTTTTATAAATGGAATCGAATAAATATACTCCTTAGGATAAATACATGAATATTGAAGCTTAACAGTTATGTATTTGCATAATCTAAAGCCTCAAATAAGAAAGGCCTGTTATCCTCAATTATACTGAAGACTAATGGTTTGTTAATTTAACCCTCCCTCAGTGTGCGGTCTCAGACATCTTAAAGGTGTGAGATAAAATAATTCTCTGAAGTGGGAGAGAGAGAATGGGAAGACAGTAGACACAAACACGGTTTATAAGCTGTAAGTGTCAGTCTGCATGATGTTGCTGTTCTTCCCTGTGCCTTACCTCATTTAATCTCCGAAGCACCCTGTGAAGTATGTTGCCAATATCTTCATCGACAGATAAGGAAATCACGGCCCTGGTAACAGAAAAATGCAGTCAGGCCTTGACCCAGGTCATCTGGCTCCAAGGCTAGTGTACTTCTCTGCTCTGTCTTTCTGGTAGAGTCAGGAGACATTACATTTCTAAAATCAGCTGGTTCATAATCATAATGCCAACATGAGGACTCTCTTCCAATCTCTCCGTCTCTTATGGACATGAATGAGGCAGTGGATTTTCGTGTGGTGTTTTTGAACCACTTACTGTACTTTACGGCATGTTGCTAACCTTTTATTTTCTAACAGCCTCACTTGTTTCTTTTCTGTCCTTTCTTTCTCTCTTTTTTCTTTTACATGCACGCTATTTGAATAAATTATCTTGTAAAAAGATAAAGGGAAGGTCTGCCAATGCTGTGCACCTCACCCCACTCCCATCCTCTCCCCAGAGAAACCACTTATCAATTTGGGACATAACCAACTGTTTATATGTGTGTTTGCATAGATGTATATGTTTGTATCATATTGTTTTGAACCTTTTTAAAATATAAATTGTACCATGCTGTACTTTTTATTCTGCAACTTGCTTTTTTTTTTTTTTTTACTTACTTTGCCTTCTGGAGATCTTTTCATGGCAGTACATTTAAATCTAATCCATTCTTTTTAATTGTTACATAGCATTTCATGCACTGTCACTTTTCCTGTTTCTTCTGCACCTTGCCTCTGCTTTTGAAATGACTTAGTGGCACAGCAAATCAACATAAACCATATTTGTATTTATGGGGCCGATAGAGACAGGTGTAAGCTTGATGGTTCGTTGGAGTGTGAACAAGTGAGAAAGGAAGGAAACATAAGGAGGCACCCAGACCAGCACTCAGGACTGAGATGAGGCACAGTAGAGTTATCAGTTATCAGTTGAGTTGTTACCTCTCAGCTTCTGAATTTTAGCATTTACTTCTTTTTTGATCTGACTAGTTCTCCAGAGATATATTCCTTATAGATTAGAGATAATAGTGACATACTTTTGCCAGGGTGCTGTGAGGATTAAACGAAATAACGCACCGGAAAGAACATCAAAACCATGCAAACGGGTACGTTATGAACTGTGTTTGCTCACCCTCTTCCCCCTCCCTCCCTCCCACTTCAGATACTATGTTGTGAGGCAATAACTCTAAGAAGGGTGGTTAGTAAATGGAGCTATGCATGTTGTTAGATATTCTGGAGCAGGAATGTACCTAAAAGCATGGACTTTGGAGGCTAACTGATCTCTGGATTCAAGTCCTGATGTGACTATTTATTAGTTGTGCAACTTGGGTAATGTTTTGTCATATGTAAAAGAAGGATAGTAATAAAAGTGAACAGGCTGTGGGGTTGTGGTGAGGTTTAAAGGAGGTAATGTATGTAAAGTACTTATGCAGTTTTGGGTATAGAGGAAAGTCAGCTGCTGTCATTATTCTCATCAGAGAAGTTGCAATATCCCCACTTCCGTTTTCTGTCTGTAACGTACCACTGTCCAGTTTCTTCAGACATGACAATAAAGGCAGGCCTAATCTCAGAGTTAAAGCACAGCCATTCATTGTTCCTTTAGTCCATTTTCTTTTTTTAAAGCAAGTATTCCCTGAGCGCCCACTGCATGTCTGATACCCTGTTTGGTACTGTGTGAAGCATAAAGGAATTACAAGACAGGGCTCTTGCCCTCAGAGTGATTACAGTTGTTAAAGCGAAGTGCCTTAATGTGCAAAGTTAACACTGGAGAGATCTCTGAACCTGTCAGATGAAAGGCATTCTGTAATACGCTCTCTGGGTAAGAGAGAATAACATAAACACAGGGTGGTATTATGGATATTCATGCCCAGTGGCTATTTCATCAAAATTTTCTGTTAATCACAAAGATATACATATGATCCTTTAACACCTGCTTATTCCTTCCTTATCTAGCTTCAGAATTATTTTAGAAGCCCACCTGGACCTCACCTGTAGAACTTGAGCCATTAGATCAGCCGCTAACCCAGTGCTGGTTTCCTGGCTGGGGGTTGCTCTCACTTCCTCTTGAGACTACTGGAGAGAATGAGCTTGCCAGCCTCTCCAGAGGAACTGCTCTCCACCATGGCCTAAGGCTTGGTTGAGTAGCAATGTGCAGATATTCTGTTAATCTGGACAAAATAGCTGATATTTAGTGAGCAGATAAAAATCCCCAAAGAGTAGGGACTGGCTTAAAGAGCCTGAGGATGCCACATGAAGGCACTGAAAGTACCTTATTTTGGGGGGTAAATTCCCAAGAAATAAACCTGTAGTATTTCCACAATGTCAGCCTAGTCTCTCTCAGCCCCAGAAGCTTTCTCTGACCCACAGAGTCCATCTTCTGATGTGTATGTGAACCCATTCCAGCCGACCCAAACTGAAATTCCAACTGGACATAAAAGGCCACCTCAGCTGTCAAGCACAGAAGCCATGTGTGGCTTTTGGTTTAAGAATCAGTCCAGGCAGCAGATGCTCTGAGTGCTTGGGGAGTGGCACGCCTATTCCTGATACAAGAACAAACATCCTCTGTCTTAATTCCTTCCACACTTAAGTCAGGGATAGACAATTCTGAATGTCTTTACTTTCAAAGGAGCTATGTGAAATCATTCTTATGAGAAAAAAATCACTTATAGTGTAAAACAGTGTGATTTCTCAGGGAGCCCTCTTAGTGCTGAAGGGATTTCTTAGCAGACAAAGGAATTTGCTCATTAAATCATACCTCTGTGAGGAAGAGGTTCTTTTTGTTCTTCCTCTTCTGCCCAAAGCCCCCCAGTACATAGTTGTGTACTTTAGTTGTGGGTCCTTCTAGTTGTGGCATGTGGGACGCTGCCTCAGCGTGGCCTGATGAGCGGTGCCATGTCTGCACCCGGATCCGAACCAGCGCAACCCAGGGCCACCCAAGCGAGTGCGGGAGTTAACCACTCGGCCATGGGCTAGCCCCAAGAAAGAGATTCTTAGGTGTAAGGTGCAGGACATGTAATTATTAGGTTAAGTAGGATTCAAAACACTCTTGTCTCCACCCCTTTCTGAAGGCCACCTTTTTAGTTTTATTTGATAAAGAGGGGCACCTTTCTGAAGTTTTTGCCTAGAAACCCAGAATAAAAACTCATGGCATGTTAGAATTCTAAAAATAGTTTGACCCCGCATTTCACAGAGTTCAGGGCTCCAAAAATCTGCTGTCCAAATCATTATTGGCGATTAATTTATTTTGCCCTCCTCCAGGAGGTGAAGCAGCTGGTGTAGCGACTTGAGAGAGAGCCCATTTTCCAAGAAAGAACAAAGAGAAAGCGGGCGCCCCTCCCCCTCGAGAAGCCGCTTTGCTTTGTGTGAGCCACCTCCCTCGGAGGATTGCAGCAGGCGAGGCTCAGAGCTGTGTCCCTGCTGATTAGCAACACTGGGTTCAGCAGTCCTGAGGATGTGGGCAGACGGGTGCCTGCCTGCACAGTATTCATGTTATCAGCTGCCCTGTTCATGTATCCCCTCCCTGAAGGACACTTTTATAACACAGTAACACTTAGGGACACATTCCCCTCCTTTACTTCTGTTTCTCTGTGGATAAACAAATGTCAGGCATTGTCTTGGATCCAGTCCTTGATTCACTATGTTACTGTATATCCATTGCTCTTCTTTGTCCTCCAAACACTGCCCTCTCAGTGCTCATCTGGTTGGATCCAGAATGTGAAGGCTACAGCCCAAGAGGTCACAGACAGGACTTAGGGGCCCAAGCTTCCTTCTCCGAGACCCTCAAGAAGGCTTCTGTTCCAGTTGGGTTCCTAATTATGGTGTTTCTGGTGCTACTGGACAAAAGAGAGGACCTTGTTTTGAACCAGAGTCTACAATTTATGCCTACAGCTATGCCCTGATGGGAGGTGGGAATTTTCATGTCAGAGAACAGGGACCTGAAAACTGCATGACTAGTCCAAATGAAACTGTCCACCTGGGTCTTCACTCCCTTACTAGAAGAAAAATGGCGATGCACAATTCTTACACGTAATACTCTGAATCTCTGCAAATGGAAGGGACGAGAAAGTTATTAGTGCATCATTTGCACAACGTGAAGGACAGGGCCCTGGAGGAGAAAACCTCAGCTTAATGAAGGGCAACATAAAGCTCTCTGTAGCATAAAAAGGGAGATGCTGCACTTTGGCATCATCTTGCAGGTCACAATTCCCGGCAACCGCGCTGGCTCAAGAGCAGAAGCGCAACCCGTCATCTTCTTTCTGTGGGCTTCAGCCATAGGGGGAGAAAGGTGGTACCACAATTCTCTCCCAGTGGATGACGATGACGTGTTCTAAGCAGATGGTTGCAGAGGCTCCTGTCAAATGAATGAAGAGAAAAAGGAAGTGGGGAGAGGAGGAGGGACTCTAGAAACGGCACTGCAACAATCCTGGAATAAAAATGAGGGGAGAGAAATGATAAGCACAATCACCTTGAAACTCAACCCCCTGCCCGCAAATTTTTCCAGTTTGCTTCCAATAACCTCTCTTAATATTTTGTAAGTAATTTAAAAGCAGGATAGGCTAAATGAAAGAGAGCTTCTAACGGGTTCTATTTTCACTCTCTTTCAAGATTGTTTTAAATAACAATTATACCATAAAAATCAAACCCACCTTTTTTAGCTTTAGGAAGCATTAAAAACCGTCAGGCCCTTTGAAACACTGTATACCCAAACGCTAACAGGCCTCTCAGTTCTCTTCTCCACAGAAAGTCTGCTCTGGTTGTGCCCATTACTTTCAGTTTTGTTGGGCAGGGGGCATAACGTGCAACATCGTGAGTGCAACGGTGTTTAGAACGCCTGTCTGGTCTCCGCGGTCCCGGGAGCGACGCCGCAGCCTCTGGCGAGAGCCGAGCTCTCTCCCTTGTCACCAGCAGGCGGCGCTGTTTTCGAGGCGCCCGCGGCCACCGCCCCGCCCGCCATGAAGGTCACTTCCGCCGCGGCCCCATGGTGCGCACCCAGCCCCCCAACCCCGCCACGCCTTGTGGGCTCTTTTGAGGCAGCCGTTCTTCACCCAGCCCCGGTGCTGACGTTTCTGAACCTCTATGCTCGTGTGACAGTTTATGCCCCTTGAAAACTTGCTTTTGAGTGCTTGGAAAGAGTGGAAATCGTAAAATAACATGTATTTGGGATTTCGAAATCACTGCTTTTTTTAAACATCTCTCATGCATTTCCACTTAGTCAAATAAAAAAGCCTCTGTCTCGACAGAGAAGGCAATAGATGTTGAAAATTAAAATGCTTAAAAAAAAAAATTCCCTTTCCTGTTTATTCCAGACTCTTCTACAGGCGTGAGAGCAGCTCGCGAAAATTCAGCTGCGGCGCCATCTGCTGGACGCGCTGTGACGCTGCAAGGCCCCGCCCGGGAAGGAGAGGACGGGCTGCAGGTGAGAGCCCGGCCCTCCGCCCAGGAAGGGCTCTGGCGCCAAGGTAGCAGTCAACTTATGGGAAAGGAGGCTCAACTGCCCGCCTGCGAGAAAATGGTCTCCGCTTGGGGGAGCCGGCATATGCTACATGAGTGCTCTCCTAGGAGAACGTGGGGCTTCGGGAGAGGAGGAGGCATAACTCATTTCATTACCCCGCAGGTCCCTCAGCTGCAGGGCGTAAAAACGAAAACTGTATTCCATCACTGCACACGGGGAAGTACCAGGAACAGAAGTCACAATGTATTTGTTCTCCTGAATGGAACTGATTTTGCTAAATGGAAGGAATTTTTAAGGTGAAGAGAGTGACAGAAATAAAATTAATCTGGGAGTGGGGAGGTGTTCAAATGTGGCCTTGGCTGTGGTTTGATAGAAGGTCACTAAGCCCTGCTACCATTTTCCAAACTTGTAAGTCAGCTCTGATTTACTTGAAGATTTTTCTATTTAGGAGACTTCAGGCCCTTTCCACAGAAGGGTCTAAACCCATTTGGAAACGCATTTATATACATACTTCGGTGTGAACCTGCATTCGCCGTTGTTGCCAACTTTGTTAAAGGCCATAATCAGAAAACGCCTGGGGAACTGGTAGAAAGCAGAATTTTAGCGCAGAATTACAGTTGGCCCACCCATTTGGAAAAATATGGTATCTCTGACAGGAAACGTTTGTAATGGAAAAATGTTATCAAACATAGTTCTCTGACCCTCCAGAGCTTGATAATAACTTTCTAACAAAAGTGAGTTTTTGTGTTCTGGGATAAGCTTATAACATTTTCCTGAAAGAGATTAAGTAGATTTACGAACAATATAGCCTATTGGAGCCTAACTGGTTATGTAGTCCTTGGGGTCCATGTCACGTGCCTTCCGTATACAACCATTGTTTTATATGGACATCCTTTGGGGCTTCAATAATTAAGCCCTCATGCATTAGACCTACCTGGTTCTACTGCCATAGTAAATAGTTTCATAGAGAAAATGTTAATCCTCCATATGGGTGCTTGAAGAAGATAAACAACTAAGAAAACTGGATGAGAAATAAAATTTAAAAACATTGCGATGCATGGGTAGACTATATCAGAGAACTAGAAGACTGAGTATATTTTCTATTTTGAATGAACAAAGAGTTATTGGGTACCAAACTATGACCAGTCTGGCAGATATTTGATGGCTGATGCCACATCTGTCATACCTCTCTTCTACTAGTGTATTTGTAGAGGAGTCTTTCTTAGAAATAAATAGCTTGATAACAAAGTAGGATCGTGAGTGTTGGGCATGAAGTGGAGAACTGAACATCCCTCAGTGAAGGTGTTTTCAGGGCCTTTGGCTCAGGACGGAGCTGGACGGGATCAGAGGCGGAGCAGTGGAAGCCAGCTACCTCGAGCCCTCACGGTTTAATCCTCTTGTGTGGCACAGGCAGTCCCTGGAAACTGAATCTTTTCTCTTCGTGGTTCTCCTTATTTCATTAACTTGTTTGTTTAGAGGGTGCCTCCATGTACAAGCTACCTGTCATTTTCTTCATGGACATCCCAAGAGCATTCAGTGAGCACTATTTCAGGCAAACTCAATACAAAAAGGCTACCCATTCTCCCAACAAATGAGCTTGGGATTTAAACATTTTGTGTTTGGCAAAAAGCAGGGGAAAATTTTTCTAGAGATGACCTCTCCCTTGACTTTCAGCCTGTTCTAAATTGGGCTTTTGAGAAAATGTGACCATTCTCTCAAAAAACATGAAACAGATTTGAACTTGGTGGAAATTTCTATGCGGACCTTAGAGTTAGGTAAGTGTATCTCTCATGGTCAAAATCCTGACTTCATGGGGCCAGCCAGGTGGTGCAGCGGTTAAGTGTGCATGTTTTGCTTTGGCAGCCCTGGGTTCGCTGGTTCGGATCCCGGGTGCAGACATGGCACCACTTGGCAAGCCATGCTGTGGTAGGCATCCCACATATAAAGGAGAGGAAGATGGGCACAGATGTTAGCTCAGGGCCAGTCTTCCTCAGCAAAAAGAGGAGGATTGGCAGCAGTTAGCTCAGGGCTAATGTTCCTCAAAAAAAAAAAAATCCTGACTTCACAGAGGAATTGCCTTAATAATGTCACTTCAACTCACTTTTGATTCTCTCAGCGTAGATCAATCTTCTTCTCGCCCCTCCCTACAAAATGTCAGGCTAACTCCTGCTCGTCAGTGGGTCTTCACTTTCTGGCTACTTCTTCTTCTAAGATTTCCTTTACCCCACCCCCACACCCCCACCCCTCCCAGGTGAAGAGAGGGTGCCCCGCCGAGTTCTCAACACCTCATGATTCCCCCCCGTCCTAGCTCTGTAATACCATATTGTCACTGCTTATCTGTCTGTCTCCCATACTAGACTCTTACATCCTATGAAAACAAGGCCAAGGCTATTATTATGTTCATTTTGCATCCTCAGTGCCTAATTAGTGCCTCAGACCAAGCAGATGTTAGGTAGGAAGTCAACACACATAGGAGGGGGGGGAAGGGTATTTCCAGTGGAGGAACTGGCATGAGCACGTCCACAGGTGTAGACCTGAAGAGTGCCTAGGAGCATAGATGTGGGTTTGGGTGTGGTGAAGCCTGAGGAGGAGTGAGGAAAGATAAAAAGAGAAAGAATCTGGGGTGGTTATGAATATTATAGGCAGTGTTCGTAAGAAGTTGAAACAAGGGCCAGCCCTGATGGCCTGCTGGTTAGAGTTCGTTGCACTCCGCTTTGGTGACCCAGGTTCAGTTCTTGGGTGCAGAACCACACCAGTTGTCTGTTAGTGGCCATGCTGTGGCAGTGGCTCACATTAAAAAAAAAAAGGAAGATTGGCAACAGATGATAGCTCAGGGTGAATCTTCCCCAGAAGAGAAAAAAAGAAGTTGAAACAGTTGCAGATGGTGGAATTTCTGGTGTATTGTATATCAGATAAGTGCTCTGCATGTATTTTCATCAAAACGTGGGGCCCCAGATCTAGCCCATTCCACTTCTGAAAAATGTCTCTTAATTGGCAAAACCAGTCTACCTGCCCAAACCAGTCAGTTAAATAGACTTATTTTCTAATAGAAAAAGTTTAACTTAGTTTTTTAATTAAAAACACTATATTACTACAAGGTCTTCCACCACCTCACTTGTGACTTCTAAGATAACTTCTGTCCAAGGCCAGAGGTTTGTCCAGGGGATGAAATAGGGTATTGCCCTGTTGGTGTTCCTTACTTGGCTCTCTAGAGACTCCCTCAGGCAAGATGCGTTCTCTAATCATCCCTTCGTTTGGGGACCAAGCACAGTTCAGGATGCCTGAGGGGTGCCTTGTGTTGTGAAGGGTCAGAGCAATTAGGAAGGGGAGGCTGGAAAAGAGAGATCAGCTCGTGCCAGCCATTCCCAGGCAGATCACTGTCATGAGAGGGGACATTTAATAGTTCAGAGTCTGGAAATTGACCCCCTTAATACTGTCAATGCTGTGTACTCTCAAGGTACCTAGACCCCAAGAACCTGGATTTTATCCTATAGACCAGTGGGCTCCAGAGTGGGGTATGCAAGAGGGACAGAGAGAAAATGTTACAAACTCTTCTTATACTTTTTTTTATGTCATCCTTTTAAACCTTCTATTTTGGTGGATGTTTATAATTTATATAAAGTAGAAATACAATAGTATGTAAATAATTTTTAAAAAGATTATATGCGTGTGTGTGTATTAGAGAGAGGATGTACAAACATGCAACCAAAAAAAATCTGAGGACCACTGTTAGGGACAGTGGAGAGTCACATCACCAAAGGCTTCTGAGTAAGGGGATAAAAATGAGTGTAATTGTTGACTGAGGAGATCGTGAGGAAAAGTGCCAGGCATCAAAGAGGATGCACAGAGAGCTGGCAGCCTGGCTGACACAAGAAGAAACAACTAACAACAGTGAATGATAAACAGTGCATGGCTAATTAAAGGGAGGACAACAAGGAAGAAATTTAAGAGAATGTGGAAAGAGTGATTGTTTTTTATTCTGTTTTTAAACATAAACATCCTGTAGAAAGAGCTGAATTTTCAGCCAGGCCCTGAATGTTGATGGCCTTGCCACACTATTTTCATTTCAAATTCCAAGCATTCTGTTTGGCCATGTTCCTTCTTTTCCAAATTGATGTTTTATTTCTGATTTGGGGACCCTGGTTCTCAGAAGAAGAAACATCTAAAAATGTGAGAGTTTATGGTTAAGAAGGAGTTAGATCTGTAATCTGGGTCTTTCAGAAGATATCAACATTATAATGGTTAAAATGTCCAGGGAAAAAGGAATTTAGGGGAGTGATTTCAGTAGTTTCCCTGTTTTTAGAAATTCTCCTATGACTAAAATTTCCCAGAGAGAAAGATTTTAAAAAGTTCCCAAAGAACATCATAATAAGGCATAATAATATCTCGTAGTTGTGTATTATAGATCCAACCTCAAAGGATTTTCATGATCTTACCCTTGCGTCCCCACCAGTTCTGTCTCCATCGAGTGTAAGGGTGATAAAAGAAGCCAAGAGGCAACCCAGACTCACAGTCTGAGCAGGAGCTCGGGCGTCCTGACAAACACTGTGTTGGAAAAGAACCCTGAAGTGTCCACCCACGTGCTTACTCAGACCCCACCCTCCTCACAATACCACCATAGGCTGTTTAACAGAAGGAAAAAACCCTTAAGACTTGGAGAAACTAACTGCACCTGCCAGTGCACCATGACTAAGTGGCAGAGCAGAGATTCACTCAGGTCTGGCTCACTCAGAGCCTGTTTTAGTGCCTGGGAGGCAGCTGGTCATTTCTGATGAGACGGTTGCCGTAGAGTGGTAGAGGTAGAAGGCAGATTACAGGGGGTTTAGTCACTTATTATTCAGCAAATATTTACTGAGGCGGGCAGGACCCTATGGCAGAGTGAGGAGGTAGGCAAATCCTCTCCTTACAAATGCAACTACAAAGCTGGAAAGAAACGTTGAAAACAATCATTTTTAGCACTCTAGGAATTGACAGAAGGCATATAATAATCTGAGAAGCGTTTATGCTTGAAAACTGCTGAAGTTCAGTGATAACAGTGGGAATCTGTGGCATCCTTGCCTGGGCATGCTCCCATTCCCCAGCCCTCCCCCAAGCCCAGTCAGCATGGAGATTTTGCCATGGTGAGGGTGCTGTGAGGACCAGCAGCTTTGCTGCCAGAAAGAGGGCTCACTTGATTTGCAACAGCAAAGGGCCAAGGTTCTACTAACCTGAGGTTACAGTTGTGGTTGGGGCAAGTGTATTCCTGGCTGAGGTTGTGCACATTTACAGCTGAGAACAGAGGGCCTAAGGTAGCCACATATTCTTGGCTGACCTTGAGGATTTGTGCAGAGAGGAGCTGTGAAAGGGCTCAATGGAAAGTAAAAGTAAAAGCCCAAATAGAACTGAAAACAGCCTGAACTTTGAATGTGCTCCCCTGCCCACACATGAGTTTTTTATCAGAGGATGGAAGCCTTACTCGCTGGAGGTGTTTGAGCACAGTATCTGTCCCATCTTTGGCTGACCATTAGGCTATTTAGACACAGGAGTGACCCCTAGAAAGCTAGACTTAAAAAATAAAAACAGGAAAAAATAAAGCAAGAGGAGATATCGGCAACCACACGCTTCAAAGGAGACAGATTTCACAGATTTAACCTGGGCAGGTAATTAGACACACAAACACAAAAGACAGTCTTGAGGGAGAAAATCAGAATTCAGAGTTGCTACAATATACTATTGAAAATACCCAGTTTTCAATAAAATATACAAAGAGGTAGGAAAGTATGACTCATTTTCAGGAAAAGCAGAAGTCAGTAGAAACTCTGAGTGTCCCCAGAATTGGGATTGAGCAGGCAAAGAAATCAAAGCAGCTATTATAGATATGTTCAAAGAACTAAAAGAAATCATGTTTAAAGAATCAAAAGAAAGTAAGACAATAATGAATCCACAAATAAAGACCCTCAATAAAGAAACAAATTATTAAAAATTTTAAAAATATAATTTCTGGAGGTGAAAATAAGCAATAACTAGAAATGAAATGAATAAGCAATAACCAGAAATGAAATGAATAAACAATAACTAGAAATGAAACTAGGGCCAGCCTGGTGGCGCAGTGGTTAAGTTCACACGTTCTGCTTTGGCAGCCCAGGGTTTGCCAGTTTGGATCCCAGGTGCAGACATGGCACCGTTTGGCAAGCCATGCTGTGGCAGGCATCCCATGTATAAAAAGTGAAGGAAGATGGGCACAGATGTTAGCTCAGGGCCAGTCTTCCTCAAAAAAAAAAAAGATGAAAGTAAAATGAGAAATTCACTAGAGGGGCTCTAAAGCAGATTTGAGATGGCAGAAGAAAAGAATCAGTGAACCTGAAGAAAGAGCAACAGAAATATCCACTGAAGAATAGAAAGAATAAAAACTGAAGGAAAATGAACAGAGCCTCAGAAACTTGTGGGACAACATCTAACTTATCAACATATGTGTAATGAGAGAGGAGAGAAAGTCAGAAAAAATATTTGAAGAAACAGTGTCTAAAAACTTGGCAGATTTGATTGAAAACATTTATCTACACATCCAAGAAGCTCAACAAGCCCAAGTAGGATAACTACAAGAGATCCACACTAAACACAACATACAATGTGTTGAAAGCCAACAACAAAAAGAAAATCTTGAAAGAATCAAGAGAAAACCACCCTCATGTCCAATGTAATATCAATATGATTAATGGCTAATTTCTCATCTGAAGCAATGGAGGCGCAAGGCAGTGGAATGATATATTCAAAGTGTGAGAGAAAAAAACTATCAACCAAGGATTTTATATCCCAAAAAACTGTCCTTCAAAAAGAAGGAGAGGGCCGGCCTCAAGGAGACCTGGCATAAAATGTGGTGGTTCTTGCATGCGAGGCATCCACAAGACTGGCTGGTCCGAGTGCAGTGGTGTTTACAATTAATTGATCACAGCCAGTTACAGATTTCTTTGTTCCTTCTCCACTCCCCCAAACTTAACTGAGCCTTTGTCTGATGACGAAACCAATAACAATGGCATTCAATATGCCGAAATAATTCATTCAAGCGCCGAGAGGACGCTTTTATCCCGATGGACTTAAGGAGTCCCTTTATGAGGTCTAAATACTGTGACCTTAGAGAATTAGAATTCCACATGATTTATTTATTCCCAGAAGTCCCCCTTTCACTTTTCCGGGGTGCTTACCCTTTTGGTCTCGTCGAGCCCCGTGACGAGATGTACCTATTCCCGAAAGTCCCCCTTTCACTTTTCCGGGGTGCTTACCCTTTCGGTCTCGTCGGGCCCCGCATTGAGATGTGCTTATTCGCGAAAGTCCCCCTTTCACTTTTTTGGGGTGCTTACCCTTTCGGTCTCGGGCCCCACACTGAGATGTACCTATTCCCGAAAGTCCCCCTTTCACTTTTCCGGGGTGAAGTCCCTTTCGGTTTCGTCAGATCCTGAAAGTCCCCCTTTTGCAGTGCCCGGGGTGCTTACCCTTTCAGTCTGGTCAAGCCCCACGTTGGGTGCCAGATGTTGCCGACGAAATGAATACATGAACACCGGTTGCTGTGCAGTAGTCTTCTCCTATATCCCCGAGCTAGCCGGGCTCTTTATTCTTATAGCCCCTAAACAAAGCCGGCCTTTTGCCAAAGCAGTGAGTCAGTGACCTAAACCTGCGCAGGCGTCCCACAATAATGACCTTTCCCCTACACATCTGTTCATAACAGGTTCCTTCATAATGTTTCAAACTCCCAAGGTCCCAGGCTTGCTCCTTTTGAGGAGCTGATAAAACATTCTTGTTTGCAAGCAATGTTTTTCCTGGGGCCTTGTGAGTTCACCAGGCAGAACATTCTGTTTGCAGAAAAGTCCAGCCAGTCTTGTGGATGCCTCGCGTGCAAGAACAACCACATTTTATGCCAGGTCTCCTTCAAGGCCCTGTGGCCAAGTGGTTGAGTTCACACCCTCCGCTTCGGTAGCCCAGGGCTTCGCTGGTTCGGATCCTGGGCACGGACTTGGCACCGCTTGTCAGGCCATGTTGAGGCAGCGTCCCACATGCCACAACTAGAAGGACCCACAACTAAAAAACTATACAACTATGTACTGGGGAGATTTGGGGAGAAAAAGCAGGAAAAAAAAAAGATTGGCAACAGTTGTTAGCTCAGGTGCCAATCTTTAAAAATAAAAGAAGGAGAAATTAAGACATACCCAGATAAACAAAAACTAAGGGTGTTTATCACTAGTAGACCTGCCCTGTAAGAAATGCTAAAGGGAGTCCTTCAGCCTAAAGGAAAGGATATCAGATTATCATCCTCAAATCCACAGGAGGAAATGAAGAGCACTGGAAATGGTAAATATGTGGGTTAATATAAAAGCCTCTATAAATACACATTTTCTTGTTTCTTCATATAACTTCTCTAAAAAATATGAAATTGTATAAAGCAATAATTATAACATGATATTGATGGGGTTATAACATATATATGTGATATGTGATATATGATTATTATATAATATAAATATAACTATAATAAATAATATTATCAATATAAGGACATACATTGTACGTAATATATATATTAGAAGCACAAAGGAGGGGGAGGGATAGAGCTATATTGGAGCAAAGTTTCTACGTTTTCCTGAATTAGTGTTAACTTAAAATAGACAATAATAAGTTAAGTTGTATATTGTAATCCCTAGAGTAACCATTAAGGAAAAATACCTAAAAATATATGTTAAAAAAATCTACATATGAATTAAGTGACACACTAAAAATATTTAACACAAAAGGTGACAGTAAAGGAGGAAGAGAGGAACAAAAAAGAAAGGAAACATATAGAAAACAAATACCAAAATGGCAAATGTAAATCAAATCACATCAATAATTACGTTAATTGTGAAAGATCTAAACATCTCAATCAAAAGACAGAAGGCAGAATGTATAAAAAAGCAAGATGCAAATATAAGATGTCTACAAGAGACACCTTAGATTCGATGACATATATAGATTAAAAGTAAAAGAATGAAAAACAATATACCATAGATATAGTAACCATAAAAGAGCTGGAGTGGCTATTTTAATATCAGACAAAATAGACTGAAGGCTGAAAAAAAATGCTGCTGGAGACCAAGAGAAATATTTAATAATGATAAAGGGACCAATTTATCAGGAAGATATAAAATAATTGTAAACATGTACACATATAACAAGAGATCTGCAAAATACATGAGAGAAAAATGGACAGAATTAAAGGGAGAAATAGACAATTCAACAATAATAGAGACTTCAGTATGCCATTCTCAATAATGGATAGAACAACTAGATAGAAAATCAGCCAGGATGCAGAAGACTTGAACAACACTATCAACCAACTTGAGCTCATTGATATCTGACCAATAACTGCAGAGTAGACATCCTTCTCAAGTGCACATGCAACATTCCCCAGAATAGATCAGACGTCAGAATGTATAACAAGTGTTCAAAAATTTAAAATAATTCAAATCATACAATCTGTGTTCTCTGGCCATAGTGGAATTAAATTAGAAACCAACAACAGAAAGAAATCTGGGAAATCTCCAAATATTTGGAAATTAAACATGCTTCTAGATCTCAAAGAAGAATATCACAGTGAAATTTTGAAAATATTTTGAACTGAATGAAAATGAAAACACAGCCTATCAAAATTTGTGGAATGCTGCTAAGAAGTGCTTTGAGGGGAACACCTATGTTGGTAAAGAAGAAAAGTCTCAAATCAATAATCTAAGCTTCTACCTTAAGAAAGTCAAAAATAAAAAGAAGAGCAAACTAAACCCAAGGCAAGTGAAAAAGGGGAAATAAAAATTAGAGCAGAAATCAATTAAATAAAACAGAAAAACAATACAGAAAATCAGGGAGGTAAAGTTGGTTCTTTGAGAAGACCAACAAACTTTTAATTAGATTAACCAAAGTGAGAGGGCGGGGAAGGAGAGAGAAAGAAGACACAAATTACCAATATCTGGAATAAAAAAAGGGGATATCAGTATCTACTCTACAAAAAGTAAAATAAGGGTATATTATGAACAACTTTATGCCAATAAATTAGACAACTTAAATGAAATGGAAAAATCCCTAAAAAGACACAAATTGTCAAGACCAACTCAAAAGAAATAGAAAATCTGAATAGACTTATATCAAATGAAAAAGAATGAATTAGTATTCAAAAATCTTTCCACAGGGAAGAGCCCAGTCCCAGATGGCTTCACTGGTGAAGCCTATTAAATATCTAAAGGAGAAATAATACCAATTCTTGACAAATAATTTCAGAAGATAGAAGAGGGAACACTTCCCAATTCGTTTTAGAAGGCCAGTATTATCCTGATACCAAAGCCAAAGACACTAAGAGAAAAGAAAACTATAGATCAATATCCCTTATGAATAGCGACACAAAAATCCTCAACAAAATACTAGCAGA
Source organism: Equus quagga (assembly GCF_021613505.1). NCBI lineage: Eukaryota > Metazoa > Chordata > Mammalia > Perissodactyla > Equidae > Equus > Equus quagga. Next base: position 18,770,903 of record NC_060267.1, on the reverse strand, counting down.
CTGAATCCAGCAACATGTAAAATGGATTACACACTGTTGCCAAGTAGGATTTATCCCAGGAATTCACAATTGGTTTAACATCCTAAAATCAATTAATGTAATACACCATATTAAGAAGATAAAGGACAAAACCCACATGATCATCTCAGTACATGCAGAAAAAGCATTTGACAAAATCCAAACCATTCATGATAAAAACTCTCAACAAATATCCTATGTCCATCAATTGATGAATGTATAAGCAAAATATGCTATCCGTATAACGGAATACTATTCAGTGATAAGAAGGAATGAAATACTGATACATGCTATAACAAGGATTAACCTCAAAAACATGCTAAGTGAAAGAAGCCAGATGCAAAAGACTGTCTATTTTGTGATTTTATTTGTATGAAATGTCCAGAAAATGTATAGAGACTGAAAGCAGATCCGTGGTTGCGTAGGGCAGAGAGCAGGCCTGATTGGGCTGTATGTCCCTGATGGGCTGGAAGTTGAAGAAGGAATTGAAGGCACCTCTCTTGGAGACAAGCTACCACATAAGGGAAACCCTTAGAAGGCTTTAAGTAGAGAAGTGATATGATCTGACTTTTTAACAGGATCACTCTGGCTGCTGTGCCAGGAGTAGACAGTAGATAGACAAGAGGAGTAGAAGCAGTAGGGACAGTGGCACTGGTCCAAAGTGGCTACAGTGGAGAGAGTGAAAAGTGGTCATACTTTAGATATATTTTAAAGGAGAGCCAACAGGATTCGCTGATAGATTGATGGAAGTGATAGAAAAAGAAGAGCCAAAGATGACTCCAAGGTTTTGGGCCCAGGCTGCTGGAAGAATAGAGTTGCCACTAACTGAGATGGGAAAGGGGAGGAGCATGTTTGGGCAGGAAGATTAGGAGCTTAGGTTTAAGAATCTATTAAGATATCCAAGCAGAGAAGTCCCACAGGCAGTTGGATACATGGGTCTGGAATTCTAGAAAGCATTAGAAGCTGAAGACATATGTATATATCAGTGTACGGAGTACATAAAGCAAGAGACTGGATGAGATCCGCAAAGGAGTTGGCATAAATAGGAATGAAGGGAGGCCTTGAGCCCTTGACAGTAAATTTAGGAGACAAAGGTGGAAACAACAAAGGAGACTAAGAAAGCAGCCAGGAAGAAAACCAGAAGAGTCCTGGAAGCCTAGTGAAGAAAGTGCTTCAAGTGAAGTATTTCACCATGATGGATGATGTGTCAAATGATGCCAGTAGGTTAAATAAGATGAGACCAGAGAACTATGTATTTGGTGATGTGGAGGTCATGGATGATCTTAACAAAAGCAGTTTTGGAGAAGTAGTGAGGGTTAAAGCCTGATTCCAGTGGGTTCAAGGAATGGGGTGAGACAAACTGGAGGCAGTGATTGTAGATAATTCTTTACTATGAAGAGAAAGAGAGAAATGGGATCATAGCCACAGGCAGAAGTGAAATCAAGAGAGGTTCTTTTGGAGATGGAAGAACACGTCTTTTATACTAAAAGAAAACATTGAGTAGAGAGGAAAAATTGATGCAAGAGACAGAAAAGAGGTTCACTAGAGTAATCTCCTTAAGCAGGCAAAAGTGGATGGGCTATAACATATGAGTGGAAAGGCTGGCTTTGAATAAGAGCATGGACAGATTTTCTTAAGAAGCTGGAAGACAGGCAAGGGTATATGGATACAGTCACAACTAAGTAGATTGTTAAGAAGGATTATTCCAAACTGGAAAATAGGCAAACAGGATTAGGGGGTATCTTTTTAGTGAGGAGCTGTGCTCTGTCTTGCAGGTCCTCTGGCAATTACCTGATGTTCTAGAGGCAGGTACACCTTTGCTTGACTTTCTGCTTACTGCTGACTAGAGTATTTTACAACTTTGTTTCTTATAGAAAACTTATAGCAATGTAAATAGTTCTTGTCTGAGAGAAATACAAATAATTTCTGGCCTATGGGAAAAATAGCAGGTTATGATTTGTTTTGCCTCGTAGGGCATTAACCGGTTTTGTAGCTAACCTAACCTAGCAATCTTATTCTAATATCTAAGTGCCTTTCCTGATGAAACACATAAATTCCTGCTCCTCAAATGTTCTTTGCACCAGCTTTATCATTTGATTCCCTTAGTTAATAAATCTTGGACACGCTTATGCTATATTTACACGAGTCATGATTTTAACTTTTTGAAAATTGTATCTTAACAAGGAAAGTGTATAGTAGGGGCTTGTGGACAGTCTCTTTTGATTGCTTCTATTTTCTCAGTGAATAAGGATGCAAAGTTATGAACTGAGAGTGAGAATGTGGAGGAAATTTTGGGAGTTTGAGGGTAGTGAAGAAGATATAAAAAGACTTTGAGGAGATTGGGAAAGTGAAGAGATTAGGGGAAATAAAGTATGACTGCTGAGCAATGTAAGGCCCACTGGAGGTTCATAGCTATAAATTTTAATGGACCTGTCAGCATGCCCCAGCCTTGCCTGCAGGCATGGGGTAGGCAGGGTTAGATTTAATCAGCTTTGAGGTTTTGCTAAGTGAACATGACAAAGAAAATGGAGCAAGAGAGTTGCAGGTGTAAGTTAGAGTGCAATTATAGTGATGGATTCTGGAAGGAGAGACGTGAGGGCATAAGGGGGTAAAAGACAATAAAAAGGTGGTAGGATCAATGGCTTGTCAGTCTGGTCAAGTAGAAGGGATGTTGGGATTGGTTTTCTAGGGCTGGAAAGGTGGAGGTGATAGTTGGATAGTGGGGTGCTTAACACTGAAATCATGATGGGGGTGGTGTGGTGGGGATCCTTGTTAGAGCTAAGAAGTGAATGGGAGGATGGAAAGAACAGCGTCAAATGTGAATAAAAGGGAAGAGATGTAGGGTAGTAACTCAAGCAGGAAATGACACTAGAGTTGTTTAGTCCTAATTTGTTTGGACAAAGACTGAAGGGTCAAGAAAAAGGGTTAATTTATAAAGCAAGATCCCAGAGGCCATGAACAGGAATGAAAACTAGGGCACAAGTGGATAGGATTAGTATCAATAAAATTGGAGGAGACCCTGATGAGATGAGGGAGGGAAAATATCAGGAGCAAGAGACGGACACTGCTGAAGATGGAATCAAAGCTGTAAGAGCTCATGTTAGAGCTCTTAGTCCCATCACTAAATTAGGAATCCAGGTTATCTGCTAGGAGTGAACAGGCAGGTGTAGATTAGGATCTTGGAGGATATAGAAGACAGTGGCAGCAGCTGTTATGCCTCGAGAAATGAGGAATAAAAGAGATGGGTAAAAGAATCATACAGCAGTGTGGGTGGAGAAGAATGTGAGAAGTTGCAGTCTTTGAGGAATGGCAAGCAATAGGATATATTGGAGAATATGAGGAAGCCATTTGGTATAAACCTAATTCGGCCTGACCTTGTCTTTCCAAAAGGGCCTGACGGAGGCCATTGAGCATGCATTGTATACCTGCTTTAGATATTCCCTACGGCAAGAACAAAGGCTCTTGAGATAAAGGTGCAACTTCCCTCCCCCTCCCAACGTTGGCATCTCCTTAAGGATTAAGCATCTTTCCTTAGGCTAGAAAGTGATTGCTAGGCTCAACTGTGACAACAGATTTGCCTCCTGCTATGCCCTCTGAGATAGCAGACCCACTGCCTGCTGTGTCCATCAAGCGCCGTGCTGACGGGGCAATCTTGTGACTATTGTGAGAGGGACATTTCAATCATATGTGAAACGTCCTGCTTGGGGGTATATAACCACTCTGTACACCTCACTTCTTTGGTGCCCTTTCTTCCTTTGGGAAGAAAGGCCCCGGGCCATGGTCCTCAGATTTCAGCTCAGAATAAACTCACCCAAATTTTCATTTATAGATTGGTTATGGATTTTTTTTGTTGACAGTTCGGTGAGAAATTATAACTTCCTGTGTCTCTCTGTAAATGGGGAAAACACATGAGATACTTATATGGGTTAATTTATATAATTTACATAGGTTACAAGATTGACCACATAGAAATTTCTTTTCTTTTCTTTTCTTCAAAGAAATTTCTCTTGCCTTTTCTTTCACTCACACTACTCCAGCCATTCTCTGCCTGGAAGGCTCTTCCCCGAGACATGCACATGGCTCAGTTCTTCCTTCAAATCAGAGAGGCTTTCTTTGCCACATTAGGTAAAGCGGCGCTGCTCATTACTTTCCAGCTTTCTCACTCAGCTTTATTTTTCTTCCTACATCGTGTCTGTTGCCTAAATGCAAAATGAACTCCTTGACGGGCCTCATTTCATCCTCAGTTCCTAGTACAGTGCCTGATAGACACTAGGGACCAAATAAATATTGATTGAATAAAATAATAATGTAGTTTTGCATTTCTAGAAAATCTTTACATTTCCAAGGCACTATGTAAAATGACTGAATAATATAAGAAAGCTTAGAGGCTATATTTTGTTTTACAAATGATGTACGTAAGATCCACTCAGTCAGTTGTGCTACAACTAGATTCCAGATCTCCCAAATCCCAATCCAGTGATCTATTTCCAAGACTGTTTAGAGCAGGTGTTATCCTCACTCTGCAGATGGGGAAGCTCAGACACTACACCTGGGGCCTTTGCCAAAGGTTGTGTTATTTAATCACACTGGAAACCAGAATTCCCAGTTCCTAGTAGTTACAGTGGCTCTGCGTTTACACTTTTGTCACTGAGGAGTGACAAGTCCTCACTTCAATATTTTATTATTCTAATCTTTGCTTTCCCTACCTCCCAGTGTCTTTCCCTTTGCATTTTGTTCTGTCCTTGTCTCTAGAGGTCAAATGATTCTGTTGCTAAGTAATGACAAATAAAAATGGCAAGTAATAGGATATATTGGAATAAATGAAGAAGCCATTTGGTGTAAACCTAATTCGGCCTGACCTTGGCTTTCCAAAAGGGCCTGACTGAGGCCGTTGAGCATGCATTGTATACCTGCTTTAGAGATTCCCTATGGCAAGAACAAAGGCCCTTGAGATAAAGGTACAACTTCCCTCCCCCTCCCAGTGTTGGCGTCTCCTTAAGGATTAAGTATCTTTCCTTAGGCTAGAAGCTGATTGCTGTGCTCTCACCTGTGACTGCCCAGCTTGAGACAATAGACTTGCCTCCTGCTATGCCCACCAAGATAGCAGACCCACTACCTGCTGTGTCCATCAAGTGCTGTGCCGATAGGGCAATCTTGTGACTATTGTGGGAGGGACATTTCAATCATGTGAAACACCCTCTTTGAGGGTATATAACCACCCTATGTACCCCCACTTCTTTGGAGTGCTCTGTTCCTTTGTGGAAAGACTCTCCCGGTTATAATCCTAAAATTTAAGCTCAGAATAAACTCACCCAAATTTTCATTTACAGATTGGTTATGGATTCTTTTCGTTGACAGTAAGTAACCACTCCTTTCCCTCATACCTGGACTTCGGTTTCCATAACAATGTGCTTGAGGTTAGGCTGTGTGTTCACCCAAGTTGTATAACAAAATAGCATAAACTGGATGGCTTGTAAACAATAGAAATTTATTTCTCACAGTTCTAGAGGCTGGAAGTCCGAGTTCAGGGTGCTAGCATGGTCCAGTTCTGGTGAGGACACTCTTCCAGGTTGCGGAGCACCATTTTGTCATCGTATCCCCACAAGGTAAGAGAGCTCTCTGGGATCCCCTTTATAAGGGCACTAATCCCATTCATGAGGGCTCCACCTCATGACCTAATTACTTCCCCAAAGTCCCACCTCCTAACACCGTCACAGTGGAGGTTAGGATTTCAACATATGAATTTGGGGGAATACAAACATTTAGTCCATTGCAGGCTGTCTGGGCCCTGACCAGAGGCCATGAAACCCCCCAGTGCAATTGAGCAAACCGGCATCAAGGAAACAGGTTTCGCAGTTTGTTAGGTGACCTACATTCCAGATTAATTCTTTTTACTCTGAAACAACTTTGGTTTACTATCAGTCATTTCAGGCAGAGTAAAAGGGAAGAGCAGCCTGAATGTAAGATTTGTTTCTTTGTTTTCTTCTCTTTTTCTTTTCCCACAGTATGTGAGGCAGGCTCTGTCCCTTGGGTTCAGTACAAATAAATGGAGCTGCTGAGGGAACAAGGAAAGCAAGTTGATTTTTGTAGTTACCGGCTGTTCCACATAACCCGTTTACAAGGTCAGTAGGGACCACAACTTACCAAAACAAAGAAGTATATAATTTAAAATGAGGAAGTGTTGATCTATGAGAAACAAGCAAAGACCTTTTGGGGTTTTTAAAGGGCTTATATTCCTGACTCTGTTGGAACAAAATATGCTGGAGGGTAAGGAAAAAAGTACATAGACTGGAGGATCAAAATAGCAAAGTGCTATAAAAAGAGGCCTGTACGTACAGGCCCACATCTGTTAGACCTCTGTACCAGCCTCCTTCCTTAAAACTGTCTTATAACTGAAGGGTTTGGGGATCATTCCAGGTTTGGATGATATGGGGAAATAAACATGTAATTAAAGTTGTGGATATAAAAGTGGTTCCACATTAATGTTTTTGGAGAGAAGACAGTGGTTCTGAAATTATAGCCTTAAAGCTGACCTCCAGAGGATTCCAGAGAGGAAGGCTGGATGCGCCAGTGTGACTTTAGAGAAGTTACTTAACTCCGTGAGCCTTAATTTCCTCTTCTGTAAAATGGAGGTAACAATGGTTTCTACCTCACAGGGTTATTGTGAAGCATAAATAAGTTATAGCATGTAAACTCCTCAGTCCTGGGTTGAAACCCCAGAGTGGTGACGCTGGTACTTGTGGTGGAGATGCTGGGGTGGAGGGGGTAGGGCAATAAAGGAGTTGGGGGCTTTTATAACCCGAGAGACTAAAGGGCTGGAAAAGAATGAGTTGATGGGATTGCAAGGACTAGGAGCTACCCCTGTCATAGCCCTGAAAGCCCAAATTGGGAGGAGAAGCCAGGCTGGCTTTTACACTTTGATTGGCTGTGAGGAGAAGGTTCACCCAGAAGCCAAGGAATGAACCAAGCTCTGAGACAAAAAACAAAAGTCCTTTTTATGCCAGAACTAAAAAAGAACTAAGAGAAATGGCCTGACTTGGACTAGTGTGGAAGTAGGGCAGTAGTGTGCTGGTAAATGTTTAACAACCAGCTAGCAGTGGAGGTGAGAGTCTAATTTGCAGTATCCACCAATTTCCATGGTGTAAATATATCCACCATTGCTGATTTCAAGCTACCAACATGATGTTCAACTGGCTCATAAAATTCCCGAACATCTAACAGTTGGCTCTAGCACACAGCTGAACAGGGCGTCAGGCACAAAAGAATTGTAAGGGTTTCAGATTACGGAGAAGCCCACTGACTTGAAGTGGGAAGAAACAGGCACTGGAAGAGGCTGTAAGCTTTCAGCCAAATTAAACTAACCACTTGAGTTAACACGAGACTGTTTCGCCTCTAAGTTTCCTGTGTATAATTTATGCACTGATATTCCCTTGTATGGAGGTGCTGTTGTGCTAATTAGGTAGGAAAAAACAAATACGTATACTGAAAATGGCTGGCTCTGTGGCCCGGAAGGAGGGGAAGGGGCAGGTAGAAAGATGCCCAGAAAAGTGAAAGGAGAAAGATTCACAGACTCGAAGTAAATCCCCCACTGTTTCAGCTGCTGGCAAGAAGTCAGTCACAAGGAAAGAAGACCTCAGGGGCCTTCCACTTTGGGCTGCCTGGGTGCTTTTTAGGTACACGAATAAATAAAATTATTAAATAAACATTGCCATAAATAGAAAAGATTTCCAGACTCCAGGATGTGGTCCACTTACCAGAATAATCATGTAGATGACTGAAGAAGGTGAGTAGTTCCTTTTAATTTTCTGCAAGAGAATTTTACTTGTCTAACCTAAAAGGATGGGGGAGGGGGATCTAGAGAATGGTTATTAATTACAGGAAAGATGAGAAAGAGCTTGGGGTAAGAAGGCTTGGCTGTAGCATATAAAGTGGAAATACAGGGGAAACACAACCTACTCAATTGTTTCAGTTAGTCACTGTGAGGAAACGACCCCAAAGTACTGTATTTTTAGGGAACAGAAAAGCAGATTAGAACAAGCCAAATGACAACTCAGTGGAAATAAAATGTGAGATTTCAGAGAGGAAAGCCAATTCTCTCTGGTAGTCTCCCAGAATGGAACCAGCATTTCATGTAAAGAGTCCTGATGGAAGGGAAGAAGTCCAAAACACCACTCCAGACATGGGGGGAGGACTTTGAAAGAATGCCTAAGAAAGTTTTGAAGGTTGCAAATATTTTCAGGATAAAAAGAGCAATAAGTGAAAGTTAAAGGATCTAAGGATTATTTTTCCCATAAAAGAAAATTACATACTATCTAGAAAATAATGTCCTGGTCTTCTGTCTTTACAAGGAGTAAAAAGAAGAAAAAACAACTTTCTCAAAATACATAGATTTAAAAAATGCTTAGCATAAAGAAGGTGGTTGAATTTAACTGCAAGGAGTCCTAGCTTTCGTTTGGAGGTCCTGAAAGTAGGACAAATTGTCGTTTTTTCTTGTTTTAGTAGTAGCCTTGCCTTAAGACAACAAATGCAATAAGTGACTTCCTTTCCTTATGAACTAGAGCCAGTAACAGGCTAACATAGGGCCTAGAAGTAAAATAAAAAGGCAACTGTTACTTTAGATATTTGTTCTGGGTTCTACCTCCTGTGGTTTAAGGTAAATTATTTCAAGTTTCAGGACCTTATTTCCCACAGTTCCATAATAAATATCTTTGTTAAAAACTTGCTTTGGAAAACTCTTCCAAGGTGCTATTGGAGTAGAAAATATTTTGTTATAAATTGTTTATGAGCACAGAATATTTGTATTCCCTTATAATTTGTAACATGTAATTTGTAACTGAACACAAATAAATTCTTCAGTATTACTGGTATCCTAGGATAGAAAACAGGCATTAGACTGAAAAAACATAAGGCTTGGTTTTATCTGAATTCTTTTCTCTTTACTAATGTTTTGTGGACATGCTACACGACAACAGTTTAAGATCCAAGCTCCCCCAAGCCAGAGTAAGTATGCAACACTTCTTTCCATAAAGCATTGTAAGACTCCAGCAAAAGCCCCATCTGTAAGTATTTATTGAATGTTCTGGTGATTCTTAGGAGACTCTGACTGAATGAAGCATGTTTTCAACTCTGCTCATTTTTGTACTGGTCACGTGTACAGCAGATGCCTCAAGACACAGCATCACAGAATGTTAGGGCTGGAAGAGGCCTTAGAGATGATCCTGCTCAGTCCCCTCATATCACACATGCAAAATCTGGGGCCAAAGGAGAAGAAATGCCTGTCCAAAGTTATATCGCCAAAATTGGCAGAGCACTGGCTCTCTATTAATAACAACATGTTTGTGGTGAATTCTGGAAAATTTCAACTAGAAAGTAAAATCAGTTTCTGCTTTTTCTCACGCAGTAATTTTTAGACCCATGAAGACCTATTTACATAAAAGTTAGGAAAGAGATTCCCCCCCAAAAAAACCCCAGCAGGGGGGCAGCAAACTTAAATATGGATCCCAGGGGCTGGCCTGGTGGTGTAGCGGTTAACTTCACGTGCTCCACTTTGGTGGCCTGGGGTTCGCAGGTTCAGACACCCGACAAGGATCTAGCACTGGTCGTCAAGCCACACTGTGGTGGCATCCCACATAAAACAGAGGAAGATTGGCACAGATATTAGCTCAGGGCCAATCTTCCTCTCACACATACACACACAAAATATATGGATCCCAATGCTTAAAATAATTTTAAAATGCAAGACGATGTATCTTTATCTCTAATTTTGTCCACCACCATTACCACCTCCAACAGTAATAAACACTGATTTTATTTAGTGCTTTGCTATGTGTATTTGCTATGTATTATTTATCTCATTTAATCCTCACAACAATATATCCACCTGAGAGTTATATATTATCCTCATTTCATAAGGGGGGAGATTTAGAGAGATTACAAAATTTGCTCAAGGACCCACAACTAGAAAACAAAAAAAGCCAGAATCCAAACCAAGGTAATCAGGACTGCAAGTCCTTAAATATATTGTGGTTCCTTGGGGGCTATCTGCTTGAATGAGGTGGTGGGAGTGAGAGGAAGAAAAAATAAAGGTATTTTGTTAATGAATCATATGAAAACAGAATCTAGAAATAAAATGCCTCTTACTCTTAAATTGCCACTCTGAACTATTCTCATCAAGGTTACTAGTGACCTCCATATGGCTACATCCAGTGGTCATTTTTGGGTTCTCATCTTCCTTGGCCTATCAGCAGCATTTGACACTGCTGATCACTCCTTCCTGGGTTTCCAGGACCTCACACCCTTGGGTTTCCTCCTAACTCATTGGCTGTTCCTTCTCCATGTCCTTCACAGGTTCTGCCTCTTTTCCCAGAGCTCAGTCCTTAGTCCTCTTCTCTTCTGTTTCTACACTCACTCCCTCAGTGATCTCACCCAGTGTCATGACTTTAGAATGGCATTTATTTTTTTATTTTTTCCTTCTTCTTCTCCCCAAAGCCCCCCAGTACGTAGTTGTATATTCTAGTTGTGAGTGCCTCTGGTTGTCCTGTGTGGGATGCTGCCTCAGCATGGCCTGATGAGTGGTGCCATGTCCACACTTGGGATCCAAACCGGCAAAACCCCAGGCCACCAAAGTGGAGCATGCCAACTTAACCGCTCTGCCACGGGGCTGGCCCCTAGAATGGCATTTAGATGTGTATCTCTACCTAGATGTCTCTCCTTTGAGATCCAGACTCTCACATCTAGCTGTGTCCTGGACATCTCCATCTCCATATGGACATCAGCATCTCAGCTTAACATGACCAAAAACAAACCCCTGATATCATCCCCCTCCATGCCTGCCCCACTCACGGCCTTTTGCGTCTGTTGATGGCAAATTCCTCTCTCACTCTTTCAGGCTAAAAATTCTGGAGTAATCCTTGGCTCCTCTTTCCTTCACATGTGAGCCTTTAGGAAATCATTTTGGCCCTGTCTTCAGAATGTAGCCAACTCTAACCACTTTTCAACACTTCTGCTACCACTCTGGTCTGAGTCTCCTTCATCTCTCAAAAGGATTACTGCAGTGAGTTATCATTTTAAAATGTCTTCCTGCTTCTACCTGTGCCCTCCTATAATCTATTCTCAACACAACAACCAGAGTGATCTTTAAAAATGGCAATCAGGTCACGTCACTTCCATGTTTTGAACCCTACATCGCCTCCCCATGTCAGAGTAAGAGCCACAGGTCTTGCAGTGGCTTACAAGAAGCTACAAGATCTGGCTCCCATTTCCTGTCCAGCCTCACCGCCTACCAAGCTGGCCTCCCTGCCCTTCCTTCCAGGAACGCTAAAGGCTCGTTCTTGCCTAGGGGTCTTTGCTGCTCTAGCTGCTCCTCTTTTTTTTTTTTTGTAATTTTTTTTTTTAAGATTTTATTTTTCCTTTTTCTCCCCAAAGCCCCCCGCACATAGTTGTATATTTTTAGTTGTGGGTCCTTCTAGTTGTGGCATGTGGGATGCCGCCTCAGCATGGCTTGATGAGTGGTTCCATGTCTGTGCCCAGGATCTGAACCGGCGAAACTCTGGGCAGCCAAAGTGGAGCGCGCGAACTTAACCACTTGGCCACGGACCGGCCCCCCTGCTCCCTCTTTTGGGACCACTTTTCTCCCAAGTAGCCTCTTGGCTAACTCCTCACAACCTTCAAGTCTCTCTTCAACTCTCACTCATCATTAAGGCTAAGTCTGACCCCCTTGTTTATATTGCAACTCCCCCATACTTTCCCCTCCCAGCACTCTCATTCCACTTTACTTTGCTCTGTTTTTCTATAGCACTCTTCACCTTCTAACAAATTATATAATGTACTTATTTACTGTGTTCATTGTTTGTCTTTCTTCCCTTTCCCCCTCTAGAACATATGCTCCATGAGGCAGAGATCTTCAGTTTTGTTCACATACATATTCCCAAGCACCTAGAAACTGTGCTAAATACATCTAAATACATCTGTGGAATAAATTACAAAGCTGGAAAGCTCTACTAATTAAGACTAAAATATTTAGCAGCAGACTAAGATGCTAGTTATTCCAAATTTCAGAATATCCTGCCACACAATAGGAGCTCCATAAGCATTTCATGAAGGAACTAGGACTTGCAATCAGAGAAGGAACCTCTGCACATATTTCCATAGCATCCCTTTTGTGTGCGTGAGTTGGAGAGTATCTTGAATTCTGCCTATTCTATATCCAAAACCCATTTTTGCTTTCATCCCGCCTTTTCTTTCTTCAGGAAGAAGCCCTGTAACTTCTATTCTGTATAGTGGTCACTTTTGTTCTCCGAATATTGCTATAAACTTTATCACCCAGAGATGGTTAAGGAATTTAAGAACTAAGATAGCATGATGAAGTTGCGGAGAAAGAACAACTGAAATAAAGGATGTTTCTGAGAAATAAACCGTTGCAGGGCTGGTGGGAGCGGTGTATCTAGCATGAGGCGGTATAAGGCGGTGAGAGCCTAGGGGCAGCTCCACCGCTCCAGCTGTGTGACCTCCCACTAGTTTAATTCCTCTGAGCCCTGGTTTCCTCATCTGTAAAATAAGGATAACTCACAGGGTTTGTCGCACGGATAAAATGTGATTAGTGTGAAAAACCAACTACTCTGCACGGTAAGCAATCAAAACATGGAAGAGTTATTATAAGGAACTGAAAAAAACTGCTTTTGCACCAACTGGAAGGAGACTGTTGTTAGGAACCAAAAGGTTCATTTACAAGGAGGTAGGAAAACAAGTAAAGAAAAGCAACCGAAAAAAGGTGAGAAGAAGGGCTTCAGGCCGGTGGGTGGTAATTAAGACCTGGAATGGGGCACCAGGCCCTCTGTCTCAGCGGCGGAGGCGAGGGGAGGCGAGGCGAGGCGGCAGCGGCCGGGCGGCTAGCAGGCCGGACATGTAGGGAGCTGTGGGCGGGGACCCTCGAGGGGCCGGGACCCCGGGGCTCCGGCCGCAGCCCCGTGTACCTGGCGCCTGTCCCCGCCCAGGCTTTGCCCATCTGACGCCCCTCCGCACCCACCGAGGACGGTGCGGACGCTCCGCCTTCCTCCTCGCTCCAGTCGCCGTCTCCTCCCTCTTCCCCACCCCAGGACGTCTCCTCCCCTGCTTAGTTCTGCTCTTTCCGAAGAGTTATGGTTTGAACTTTTGAACCCACCAATCAGCGCCGCGCGCCCCTGCTCTCCCGCGGGCCGGGTGCGGCCGGGCGACTGGCCCCAGGCCGCGCAGCTCGGAGGCGGGGCGGCGGGGACCGGTGCCCGCCCTCCGGACACGTGGCCGGGAAGGGGTATATAAGGTCCCTCGGGGCCGCTCGGCCCCACTACTTCTCCCCCGGACTCCTTGGTAGTCTGTTAGTGGGAGAGCCTTCTCGCCGCCCCCTCGCTTCCTGCAGCCCCTCGGAGCCCTAGGAGTCTCAGTCATGGTGAGTGCGGTCCCCCGGCGGTGGCGTGGCGGCGGAGCACGCAGTCCGAAGGGGCGGCAGGACCCGGGTTGCACGTGGCGCCGCGTCCTGGACGCCTCCCGGCAGACTGGCTTCTGGTGGGCGGGCTGGGAAAGCCGATTTCACCGCGCACACCCCTCTTGGGGCTCGAAGACGCGGCCTGGGCACTGCTCTCGGTGGGACGTGGAAAGCCCTCTTACTCTTAATGAGGGGTCTTAGTGATCTTAGTGAGGGAGCATCGCCCCAGGGCCCGCCACCGCCCAAAGCAGGCCAGGGAGCCTTCATATTGGTCCCCAAGGACTTGTGGAAACTAAAAATCCCTCCCCTCCATTTCCCCTAATGGCCTCGCCTTCCCACTGCCTTACACCCTAGACCCCTGGAGCACCTCGTGCCCTCCCGCGCGGAAGGTGCAGGCACTTCCTGGCGCCCCCTCTCCAGCGCCCTGTGACTCGCTGCTGAGTCACCTGTGGTCGGCTCTGGGGAGAGCTTTCAATTGCACGAATACACCTGGAAAATGCAGGCAGGCTCCTCCTCGGAAGGGAATTATTAACTGCCACGTTGTCTAATCCTGCATTTCTAGAGTTAATTTAGTGAGGTGTTTATAGTTAAAGCTTTCTACTTGTTTTTGTTTTGTTTTTTTGGTGAGGAAGATTGGCCCTGAGCTAACATCTGTGCCAATTGCCCCCACAGCGTGGTTTGATGAGTGGTGTGCCGATTCACCCTGGGATCCAAATCGGCGAACCCAGCCGCCTAAGCAGAGCACGAACCTAACCACTGTGCCTTGGGCCTGTCCCTTGAGTCAAGTTTTTAAAAACAAATCTCTAAATGGATATTTTCTTATAAAACCACAGAGTAAATTAGTACTGACAATGTATTCTTAGTATCTTAAAAAAAGGAATACAGTGAATAGTCGACCGGTTACCCTTTTCAGAGACCACCAACGTTATCAAGTGTGTCTGACTGTAACAACTTGCTTGACAGCTTTTCACCAAGCAAGCCCAAAAAGATACTGTTAAAAAAGTATCAGTTATACTAGAAACACTTACACTGACCCCAGCGACCTGTTCTTGGGTTCAAATAATTTGGATAAAGACCATTTAGACGATCCATTTTCTGAAGCAGTTTCCGGATGTGCATGACCTAAGCAAAAGAAAATTTAAGAATGCAATTAACGAAAAATAAAATGTCATCAAGGCTTTAAAAAAAAAAAGATACTGTTAAAAGTGTGATTCAGAAAGCAGTGTTTAAAGGGCAGGAGAGCAGCAGACCTATTTAGGCAAATGCTGGTTAGATTAATAGGTTTTAACACAAGACAGCGGCAGCTCATCCAGTTAAAGCTAGGTTAGGTGACTCCATCACCTGTGTCTTACTTCATCTACCAAGAGGCCACAGTCTATAGGAGAAAGCAGTTTAGACTTCTGCACAATGAAGAGGTTTGGGGCTCAAAAGGCTTCAGTGGAAGAAGCGTTTCCTGAGAATGAGAGGATCTTCTGTCGGATACTTTGTCTTCTTGGGCGTGGGGTTCTTGGTGGCCAGATCACTGGTTCTCTCCAGTTTTCTCAGGCCTTGGAATTTCCAAAGTCCAGTTAAAGGTAAACATGATGCAATGGTAATAGTCATGGGTTCATTAGGACAAGCAGCTCCCCTGTCTCCCACAGCCCTTGAGCCGGGCGAGTAGACGCAAGTACTGCTGAGTTTGCTGATGCGAGCAGGAGACCATGATTGTCTCATGGAGCGGAGGTGGGGAGGAGGGGACTATAAGTCAAAGGTGTGAGCAACTGGGGTTATTATCCTCAGGTTATGAAAGGAGGCCCTTTGAGATCTCAGCTGTGTTGAATTTTCTTTAACTAATTTTCTATTAGCTTTATAAACCTTGAAACCCTCTTACTCGGGGAAGATGTAGTGGGAGATGTTTGGAGTTCATATTTTGAAAGTCCTCTGCCGGTCTCCAAAGTAGCTAATCTGGCTCGTGATGAAATACAGTAAACACTCTTGTTTTCCTCTTGAGTCTGAGGGTATAGAGTCTAGGTCTGTTGCCTTATTTTACTAAGCAGGAATGCGTTTGATAACTTATAAATGACCTTGTTCAGCAAGTAAAGGAAAACAAACATTTTCTCGTTATCGTTCAGTTCTTGAAACCAGACTTTCCACAGTGCCTGAGATATATGTACATTTTCCTAGAAAAGTGCTAATTTCTTGAACTCTTAGTCCTAGCTTTTCTTTCCGTGTGTTGCTACCAGCACCTCCCCCCAGATGTGTTGATAGTGAAGGGAAAATGTTCTTCCTTAAGATTAAATTCTGCTAAGGGGTTAAAAAGCTGCCTCTGACCACAGTTTTTAAAATACAGCTAACTGCTGCTTATCTGGTATTTTCTCCGTGAGTCACATGGCTTTCGTCTGCTGGTTTAAGCTGGTTTTAAAGGAAGAGGGAAAAGCTCTTGTCTTTGAAAGAATAGGATTAAAGAGGGGCCAGAATGAACTCAGAAGTTACACAATCTCACAGAATGAATCAGAGCTGGAAGGGGGAGTTTTGCATGCCTTGGGGGAATCAACAGGCATATTTCCCAGGCGCTGGAGAAAATGTATGGCTATAGAACAGCTTATGTCATTCTAAAATGGTAGGAACCTGACCTTGAATATCTAATGTGGCTACAAAGCCAGGATCTGGTTTCTGGTCTTACCTAACATATCTTTGGTTTTTCAAAGCGTTTTCTCTGAATTAGTCTTCAACAAAGAAGGTTGCTTGTGAAATAGTCCCTGGGTAGGAGTGGCCTCCAGAGGCATGATCATCTATCCCAGAGGTTAATTAGTCATTTAGGTGTGAATCATTCCTAAATGTTCTATCTGATGGGTCATATTCTGACATTTTCCTTTCTTCCACATCCACAGCGTGAGTGCATCTCCATCCACGTTGGCCAGGCTGGTGTCCAGATCGGCAATGCCTGCTGGGAGCTCTACTGCCTGGAACACGGCATCCAGCCCGATGGCCAGATGCCAAGTGACAAGACCATTGGGGGAGGAGATGACTCCTTCAACACCTTCTTCAGTGAGACCGGCGCTGGCAAGCACGTGCCCAGGGCAGTGTTTGTAGACCTGGAACCCACGGTCATTGGTGAGTTGACCACACTAACCCGAGTGAGATCCCAGGGGTCTGGGACAGGAGGTCTGCCCTGGGGCTCCCTTGATGCCCTGGGGTTGGGCAGGCTTGTGCAGGTGGTTAGTGATGGGTGGCTGCTTTGTCTTCCTCTTCCAGATGAAGTTCGCACTGGCACCTACCGCCAGCTCTTCCACCCTGAGCAGCTCATCACAGGCAAGGAAGATGCTGCCAATAACTATGCCCGTGGGCACTACACCATTGGCAAGGAGATCATCGACCTCGTCTTGGACCGAATTCGGAAGCTGGTAAACACAGTACTTTATTTAAAGTAGGGGTGAGAGTTTTGTCTTCCACTTTTACAAGAGACCCAACTATAAGAATCATTCTCTGCACAGTAAAATGAACCTTAGACTGCTCACTAAGTAACTGGACTTCTAAACCAGATGGTCCTGGGTTATAGGACAACTATGTAGGGCAGGGGTGGTAAGTATTCTGTTGCCTATTGCTGTGTCTTACAAGGCAGGTTTGGGCAATTGCTAATTCAGTCAGGGCAGTTTACCTGGAGTCAAGGTGAGAACCACGGAGCTTTAACAATGTTACTGACGTATAAGACCATTAAACATCCATGCTCATATTAATCAGACAGCTTCCCTGCTTCAAGCTGAGACATCCTTTTTAGGTCATCTTAGTCACACTGCGTGAGTAGGTGGCTGACTCTGACATGTAACTGATTAAGCTCATAAAAAAATCTGGACTGGTGCCTTATGTTAATACAGAAAGTTCAAAGCACAAGAAGCCAGTATAACACTGACTAGAAACAGCCGACTCTGGAAACTCCCAAGAATGTTGAAAGTGGAGTCAAGGGAGCTCAGAAACAAGTGTCAGTCCTTGAAACTAGGAAGGCGTGCATTTACTTTCCCAGCAGAGCCCGGGGCAGTGGGAGCTGGCCCTGTGGCAGAAAAATCTTGGGCAACTATACTCACTCACATCAATAAAGTTGATAAGTGTTCTGTTTGCATCATTCTAATTAAGAGTCTGGCAATCAGATGACTCTTGGCTCCTTAGGCATGTGGGCAGTTTGTAAGTAATTAACCAAAAGTCAAGAATGAAGCTTTGGGTGGAGTACCTTGTTGGGGAAATCACATTATACTAAACCCAGCCACAACTGTCTATTCTAAAAAGAATGGCTTTGCATCATTCATGGCTTCATACTTTTCCAGATATTTATCATAGTCTTCCCAGCAAAATTGGATTGATGGTTCCTGTGTTTGCAAGTCAAGCTTCAGCTACACACTCTGGCTTGGAAATCAGGACCTGCCTTTAGGGACAAATAAACCTAGTAACAGCCATTGGGGGTTCTGGAGTGAAGTTCATTAACTACGAGAACCATTGTATTTGTTCTTGGTGGTGTTCCTACATCCACATGAGGCTTAGCGGGCTTGATTGCCCCGTACATTCTTCTCAGAGTATGGACTCACAGGAGAAGTGAACTGAGGGTTGGTAGAGAAGGTCCACAAATCTCTGAGCACCTTTGAAAAGTGAGGGTTGCCATCAGAATACTTCATTTGAAGGTTAAAATCGTCCTTTTGTAGAGTAGCAGTTTGTTAACCAGAATAGCTCAGTCGGAAAGCCCAGTGACAGAAGGCCTCATGGAACAGTGACAGTAAATCGCCTTTCCCAAGATGAATAGGCTTTCTGGTAAGTAGTGCTTACTGTGGCAAACACTGGCCAAGTACTCGTTTAATTCTCAGCAACCTGAGGTAGGTTACTCTTCTCATTCGATAAATGAAAATTGAGATTGAGAAATGACTTTGGTCAACGTCACTCAGCAAGGAACTGGGAGAGCCAGATCCAGCCCAGCCCGTCTCCAGCAGCAGGGCCTTGGAATTAAGCTATTCTGTCGTATTCCAGCCTGGAAAGCAGCCGCCAAATCTTCCTACGACATCGTTGTACGGGGCTTGTGGTCCCAGTCTGGCCCTTGGTGGGTCTCCAACTGATAAGAAGTTGCCCTTGCTCTGCGATCACAGTGAGGGCACCAGAGGTTGCCCTCCTGGTCACCAAAACTTGAGCCCTGCATCCCTTCCAGAACTCATGATTCCTCTACCTGTGGAAATGAAAATAGTTCATTTTAAAATATCCTTTTAGCAGATTTTCACCCCAAGGAGCTGATTGTGAAAAGTTTCTCTGAATCACTTAGCAGCTCTTCATGACTGCTTTCTCAGCAAATACAGAAGATTTTAAAAAATGTTAATCAGTGTTATTAGGATTCAAAAAAGTCATTACAGCTTTCACCGAGGCTAAAATTAAGAAGACTCTCTTTTCTTTTGCAGGCTGACCAGTGCACAGGTCTTCAGGGCTTCCTGGTTTTCCACAGCTTTGGGGGAGGAACTGGTTCTGGGTTCACCTCCCTGCTGATGGAACGTCTCTCTGTCGATTATGGCAAGAAGTCCAAGCTGGAGTTCTCCATTTACCCAGCCCCCCAGGTTTCCACAGCTGTAGTTGAGCCCTACAACTCCATCCTCACCACCCACACCACCCTGGAGCACTCTGATTGTGCCTTCATGGTAGACAATGAGGCCATCTATGACATCTGTCGTAGAAACCTCGATATTGAGCGCCCAACCTACACTAACCTTAACCGCCTTATTAGCCAGATTGTGTCCTCCATCACTGCTTCCCTCAGATTTGATGGAGCCCTGAATGTTGACCTGACAGAATTCCAGACCAACCTGGTGCCCTATCCCCGCATCCACTTCCCTCTGGCCACATATGCCCCTGTCATCTCTGCTGAGAAAGCCTACCATGAACAGCTCACTGTAGCAGAGATCACCAATGCTTGCTTTGACCCAACCAACCAGATGGTGAAATGTGACCCTCGCCATGGTAAATACATGGCTTGTTGCCTGTTGTACCGTGGTGACGTGGTTCCCAAAGATGTCAATGCTGCCATTGCCACCATCAAGACCAAGCGTACCATCCAGTTTGTGGATTGGTGCCCCACTGGCTTCAAAGTTGGCATTAATTACCAGCCTCCCACTGTGGTCCCTGGTGGAGACCTGGCCAAAGTACAGCGAGCTGTGTGCATGCTGAGCAACACCACAGCCGTTGCTGAGGCCTGGGCTCGCCTGGACCACAAGTTTGACCTGATGTATGCCAAGCGTGCCTTTGTACACTGGTACGTGGGTGAGGGCATGGAGGAGGGAGAGTTTTCTGAGGCCCGTGAGGACATGGCTGCCCTTGAGAAGGATTATGAGGAGGTTGGAGCAGATAGTGCCGAGGGAGAAGATGAAGGTGAAGAGTATTAACCAGTCTGCTGCAGTGTTACACTCTGTTGTCTTGGAAGTGTCTTATTTCTGTTCTGTGAAGCTGCCTGTTGTGGTCCTAACTTGTCAATAAAAGTGATGTTTCTGTTTTAAGTGTGAAGCTGGCTTCTGTATCACAGTAAACACTTGCCCTGCTTAATCTAGGCCAATTAGGGATGGAGGAGGCTGGCAGAGGATCCACCTGATCATTTGATCGACATTTCAGGTGGCTGCTCTGTACTGTACAAAGGTGTGTCTGTTTCATGGACAATTGATGAAATCATTTTGTAAGTGAGGTAACAGGCTCAGGTTGGGCCAATGCTTCTCACACTTGAGTGTGGATGTGAATCCTCTGTAGATATTAAAATGCAGGTGCAAATCTAGGTCTGAGGTGGGGCTTCAGATAATTGCGTTTTTTAACCAGCTTCCAGCTGATACTCTCGGTCTGCTGTGACCACACGTGGAGTAGCAAGGGGCTAGGTGACATAGCTAATAAATGGTGGAGCCAAAATTCAAGGAACCAGCCAGACTGCCAGAACTGTTGCTGCCAGTATTTCATGAAATACTAGAGTCACGTGGCGAGGGCTTAGAATTGTGCTGATTTATTCCATACTTAGTCAAAACCTACAATGGCAAGATTATACTTTAGGAAGTTACTGCTTGGAGAAAGTGGAGCTGGCTGAGAAAATTCCAATAGTCACAGGTTGTTACAGTGTTGGTACTTGACCCAAGGGTATGTCATGGGGAACGTTTGAAGTACGGGAGTTGTGAGGAAAATTGAAGAGTGACGTGTGTGTAGGAAAGATCGGAGAAGAGTTGCCTAATTTGGACTCTTTGAAGCACCTGTTGGAAGCAGTGTGGTTCTTAGCAGGGCAGGAGGGAGCTCTGAGGTTTTGGTGGGAGAAGAAGGCAGGAATATGGGTGGCTGGAGAGCTTGGTGACTGGTACTCAGGTGGCCTATAAGGTTAAACTGAGCAATGGGAAAGGACAAGGACGACCAAAGGGCCAGGCCTCACACAGAAGGGAGGAACCAATTCTGGTGCTTGGGTGCTGGCAGGATGGGAATGCCAAAGGCAAGACAGGAGATGGTGGGTACAGAGCTGCCGACGGTTCACCTTTGCTCCGTGACTGAGCTTATTCCGATGGTGCTCAGTTAACTCTCTTCTCCCACTGGTGTTTTCACCCCTTATCCACTGCTCACCTCTGCCCCCTTACTCTTTGAGGCGAGCATCTAAAAATGTGCACGTTCTATCTGTGAGCACAGCACGGCACTGCTTCCCACCTGAGCTGCTTCAGCTTGTGCTCAGGAGCATCTTACAACATTCATCACTAGAGCAACCAAGGTCTTATGTCTTTCAGGGCAAGGCCCAGACAGCCCCATCCTTGAGTATAAAGCCAGTTAATGTTACTTATCAGATGGGCCAGGTTCCTCCTGCAGCCTGAGCTTGGGGGCGTCTGGGATGAAAATGAACCTTTGAGAAGTCTGCCAGTCCAGCCACCAGAGGGACACCTGGAGACCTTCCCAACTTAGGAGATCTGCTGATTGCCACAGTGTGAGCTTTGGAAGAAAGAGGACCCTCACGTGTGAGAAGGAGCAGATAAACCACGATACCTGAGAGGTCCATTCTCTGAACCAGCCTTTCCCAAGCAGGGTGCCCTGAGAATGGGATTCAGGGGCTCCTGGGTATAATCCCTCAGCCACCAGAACAGCCTGGTGGAACCTGGAGAGCCTGGAGCCCCTGGGCCAGTCACCCCGGCCAGGACCGGCCCCCTCCAACTACCTCAGTAAGCCTTACAGGCGAAGCATTTTCTACATGTGCCAAAATGTGCAAAAAAAGATTGGAAACATTTAAGCAGCTGCAAAGGTGTGGGGGTGAAAGAAGGTGAGAGAAGAGTTTAGCTGAGAAAAAATATTCCAGTAGAACGGAGCCTGGGGAATTGGAAGAGCAAAGTGCCGGTGGCTGGGGAGGGATCTGTCCTTGCAGCAATGATTTTCCCCTCCTGTGTTAGCCAGGGAGGGAATAGAAGTTAGCCTGCAGCAAGAACAAACAGACCCCAAGGTCTAGGTCACTGCTTTGTGGCTGACAATCATCTGATCTGCCCTTGAGCGCAAATGGAAAGTCTGGACTCAGAACTGCAGCCATCACTGATGCTGCGGATGCTTGATGGGGATAAATGGAGAAAGCCTAAGAGGCTGCAGGCTCTGAGACTGGCTGTGGCCCCAGATTCTGGCTCAGCAGACAGAGCGCTTAGGCTGCCCTCACTTGACCTGACTGGAGCGACCATCTTCCACCCTATGGAGGCTGCCGGCCACTGAGGGCCCCGGGGCCCAGGCAGAGCTGCTGTGAGCTGGGGTGAGAAGGAGAAACTGGCTGTGAGGGGCTGCTGTGCTGTCCTGTCTACCTGCCATCCTGAGTGTTTGGGAAGCAGCTGGCAAATGGCTCTGTCTTCAGGCCTCCAACTTGTGGAAGGTGTGTGTCGCAGCCCTGAGTGGGGTTGTGGGAGGAATGGGGGCTTTCATGTCTTGGGTGTTTCTTGATCTCCACAACACCCTGCGAGGTGATGCTATTGTATCCATTTCCACAGCTGGGGAAGTTGAAGCGTGGAGAGATTAAGTGTCCAGCCTAAGGCTACAGAGCAAGTGGGCAAACTGAAATTTGACCCCAGAACTCTGACTCCAAAGCCTGTGCTCACTCCATTCTACCGAGCAGCCTCCAAGGAGCACCAGAGGAAGTCGTCGCCGCACCTGGCAGCCTTTCCATCCTGGGGAAGAAGGGCCACGTCCCGGGCCATGTCAGGCAGGAGGCCCACAGGGGCCAGCCCTTGCGTGGACCACTGGATGGAGCCACCACCACAGAAGGGAGATCTCGTTATATCATTCATTGTCAGATCATCTCCCAGGAGCCTCATTCCTGGGCCCGGAAGGCAGCATGCTGGTCCAGATGGGCAAAGCCAGCTGGTCCGCCCTATCCAAGCCTGTGGCTTCCCTAGTGAGGAGCGTTTTTGTCCAGGCCTCTGTCTGAACTCTGAATCAATTCTCAGCTCATAGATTTATGGTGTCCTTGCAGAGTAGCTGCTACCACCTGCCTGGACTCCTGCTGACAAGACACCAGCCACAGTGCAGACAGGACAGCTCACACCTGGAGCATCACACCCCTAAGCACAAGGGGCCAGGATGATCAGCTCGTGTCAGCCAAGGCCACAAGGTGAAGCTGGCAGGCCACAAGGTGAAGATGGCTCCTAAAGCCTGATGCCAGGGCAGCTGTCTAGGAGACCCAGGGCAGCAGAAGGTGTAGAGAGAATAGACCTGATGTGTTGGGGTTGTGGGGCTGGGAGAGGTTCCCACCTTCAGCCCTGTGCAGAAAGTCCCCTCAGCTGACATCTCATTAGCCTGTCACTGCCCCCTTCATTCCAAGAGCCTGGTGTCCCTGAGTTTGTCAGCCCTGAGCAGGTTCTGGGACAACAGTTCTTTCTTCTCTCACAGTCCGTCGGAATCTGCAGCAGGAGAGAAATACTCAGCAACGATGACCCTCACAGACCTAGAGACGTCTCTTGTAGTCATAAGATAGAAAATACTTTTAACCACTTATCTCACACCAGAAGACTCTCTCTCTCTCTCTTTTAAAAATAAGAACAGAATATAAAGCTTTCCTAATTACACAAGAGTTTTGTCTACATTCTCAAATTAGTTTAATCCACTGGGCAGGGGGGGGATAAATATAAATACCATCCCACTGCTGCCCCTCCTTCCTTCCCCACACTCTGCTCTTATCAGATATCTCATCGACTCACAGGAGATGTCTAGCCTGGCGGTAAACCGATACTGAAATGCCCCTGGCAAAGGTAATCATGTCCAACTATACTATTTTAACAGCCATTTCAGTTTTTAAGTTTAATTCATTATTTTTGGAGAACCTATTTGGTGCAAGCCCCTGTGTTGTGTACTATAGGGAATTTGTTTAGCTTTTTTGTCCCCCTCAGTCTGCAGAGACAGATCACACAGGCAAACTCAAGGCAGTATATGCCACATGTCAGAAGAGGCTGTCACATGTTGCGTCGCTACCCCAAGCCATCCCCGTGGGTTGTTCTACCTGCCAGCGCAGCCCAGTAGTGCTCAGGCGTTGGGCAGGGGGAGGCTGGGCCCCTCCACCCCTAGGGTGAGTCTTAGTCCTCGCTGATCCAGGTAATTCCAGTTCTCTGGCGGGGATTGGTTAATGGAACCAGCATGTGATGCAATTATGGAAATGAGAGGTGAGATCATGTCTGCTGGTGGGGGTTGGGGAGAAGATGTTCCTCTGGGGAAAAATTTCCTTGCTCTTAAAAAGAAACGAAGGGAAAGCATTTCCTCTCTTGCAACCTTTGACATTATTTTGTGAGCACCTGATACTTGAAGTGGCTGAAGCCATCTTATGACCACGAGGGGACAAACGTTAGGACAAAAGCTGATGCTCTGAGCATGACAGAGCAGAAAGATACGGAGAACCTGGGTCCTTGCTAGGATGTTGAGCCTTTGAATTAACCAGCCCTGTAACTTCTCTGCCCCTGGGTTTTTTATTATGTGGGATTATAAATCCCCTTATTGTTTGGGACATTTTGAGCAGGGTCTTCCATTGCTTCCTGCCAAAACCATTCTAACTCATATAAGAGACTTATGCCATAGAAACTTTTAGGAAAATAATAAGAAAACAATTAAGACCTATTGAGAACTGTATAACTTCCTTTCCCGTGCAAACATTGCCCTGGGAGAGCAAAGACTCCATTCTCTCCTTCCTTTCCTCAGTTTTTGGCCTTCCTCTCCCTGCAGTTTCAGGTCAACCAAACTGATCTGCTTTTTCCTTTCAGTCTTTCCAGGAGACTTGGCCGAACTTAAACCATAAATTGAAAGCACACAGAGGCCTGAAGAGTGTACCTTCTTCCCTTTGATATGTAACTGTGATGGAGCCCTGGTCTGACCTGCAGAGGTATGGTTGAGCAAGCAGGCCCACTCTGGAAGTCATCTCTTCCCCGGAAGCCTAGCCAGAAGGGGCCTGAGCCCAGGGCAGCCCCAAATCTCGAGAGCTTTGAGCTGCCCTTGGAGACAAGGGGTTGGTGCCGGGGAAGTCTTGGGACAAGGACGGGAGCAGATTCTGGAGGCTCCAGGGTGTGAAGAGGGATCACTCAACTGGTGGTTCCCTGTGGGGGGGGCTGGTCCTTGGGTCCCTGAGAGGCTTGTTCTCCTTTTCTGGCCCGGGCAGTTTCCTCTACTCTTCCTCCCTTCTCCCCTTTCTACCCCTGCCCTCATCGCTCCTCCCTCCACTTCCATTTCTCCCTCCCCTCTCTCTCCCATGCATCTCCCCCCTTCCCCACCTCCAATTCCTCCATCAACTCCCTTCCCTCCAGCCTGGCGCCAGCACAGCAGTGTGTGCAGAGAGAATGCCCCCGGAGAGGGAGGGAACGTCTAACAGACGCTGACAGTCGGCCCTCGCTGGCTGGGAGATCCATGGGCTCTAGAAGCTGGATGCTCACAGCCAGTGGGCCCAGGTGTCATGATCACCTGCGAGGCCGGCAGGCAGAGGGCAGGCAGGGCAGATTGTAGGGCCTCGGACTCTGAACCTGTCTGTTCAGCTCTTCCTGGCCTCTCCCTGCAGGAGGTGGGGTGAGATGGATGGCAGAGTGTCACAATTCCAGAAAAGAGCCTCTCAGCAGCTGGCCTGATGGGCAGGAGCCCCCGTCCTGCCACATCTCAGGCACATACATGTGCTCAAGCCCCTGCCTGGGTAGGGAGGGGTGACCAGGGCTCCTCTAGCAGGGGCCAGAGCCAGGGCTGAATGTCCTCACAGCCCATGGAATTGTCAGGACTGCCTCCCATCTCAGCATTTCATTGGGAAAATGGGGGCTAGGAGGCCTGAGTGATCCCAGAGTTTCCCACGGGCTCTAACCTTCTGGGATTCCAGGCTGAGGGGTGCGTGGAAGGTGTGTGGAGGGAGGGAGTCTGCCAAGTGGGCCTGCGCAAAGTCTGCACCTTCTCTTGGGCAACCCCAGTAAACAGAGTTGGGGGTGGGGGATGCAGCCACTGCCCTCCATAGACTACCTGGCCATGGGCTGCTCTGCAAATGGACCCTTCAGCTGCGGATGAGGTCCTGTGTATGTTCCAGCTCGGGCACCACCCCGAGACCAGTTGCCCTGCCTCCCCCTCCCCTGCCCCTCTCTGCATAGGGACTGCTGCTCATTCCACCCGGAGGATCTTGGAGCATCACCCCGTGAAGGAAGAGCTTACAGCTCCTTGGGGACGGTGCTCTGAGACCCACCATGACCTTTAATGAATGCTTCTGGGGCCGGCCCCATGGCGAGTGGTTGAGTTCACACGTTCCGCTTCAGCAGCTCAGGGTTTCACCAGTTTGGATCCTGGGCACAGACGTGGCACTGCTCATGAGGCCATGCTGAGGAAGCGTCCCACATAGCACAGCCAGAAGGACCCACAACTAGAATATACAACTATGCACTGGCGGGCTTCGGGGAGGAGAAGGGGGAAAAAAGGGAAGATTGGCCACAGATGTTAGCTCAGGTGCCAATCTTCAAAAAAATAAATAAAAGCTCCTGTTATGACCCAGTGCCCTACTCAACAATCTCTGTGCCTGGAAAGAATGTCAGAAATGATTTCATCCAACCTCTTCATTTTACCAGTGAGGAAAGAAAGCTCACTGGCTGGCCCCAGACTGGGACCAGGTTTCTCGGTTTGGGTGAGGTGCTCTTTCCTTGAACATGAGACATCTCAAGTGTAAACACCTCTGCCAGGCTTTCCCACCCTCCATAAACCAGACCCACCTACTTAGGACTCCCACAGCTTCCCCTCTTCGGCCCTAGTCAGGCTGTCCTCACTGAGGCTTCATTGTTCTCTAATATATGATCTTACAATATGGGGAAGGGGAAATGTTTCATTATTTTTCCCAGTGATTTGCATTATATTTAAAAAGAAGTGAGGGGCTGGCCCAGTGGTATAGTGGTTAAGTTCGCAAACTCTGCTTCAGTGGCCCAGGGTTCATGGGTTCAGATCCTGGGCACAGACCTACACACTGCTCTTCATGCCACACTGTGGCAGCATCTCACATACAAAATAGAAGAAGATTGGCACAGATATTAGCTCAGGGCCAATATTCCTCACACGCACATAAAAAAAGACATTGACTTCTTAAAGAGTCTAGGAATCATTGTCTTATAGAAGGTCCCAATTCTGAAATTGTCTTCAGATTGACCTTTTAAAGTCATAAATCAGACCAAGTCATTTCCCTGCTTAAAACCCTCCAATGGCTTCTCATGGCATTTAAAATAAGCCATCAGCTCTGTACTCTGATTTACAAAGCCCCACATGCTCTGACTCCGTCCACTCCTCTAAGCTCACCTTTCCCTCTCTCCTCCCTGCCCACTTCACCTGCTGTCTCCAATTCCTCAAACCTGCCAAACTCATCCCAGCCTCACCCCTGTGCTCTGGCTCCTGTCTCTGCTAGGGGACAACTGAACATAATCCTGGATTTCGGGGGAAATAGCTATGAAGGCATTATTGGGACAGTTGGGGGATTTCAATACGGACTGTATATGAGAGAATGTTGTACCAATGTTAAATTTCTTGAGTGCATTAATACTACTGTGGTTATGTAGGAAAGTGTCCTTGTTCTTAGGAGGTGCGTGCTGAGGTATTTAGGGGTGAAATATCATGATGTCTGAAACTGACTTTCAAAGGAATTGTGGCAAAATATCAACAATCAGTAAATCTGGGAGAAGGGTGTATTAGTGTTCATAGGAGCATTTTTTCAACTGTCCTCTGGCTTTGAAAATCTTCGAAATAAAATGGGGAAAAGATGGACAATTTAAAAAGAAGAATCTTAATCCAGGTATCCTCAAATTTTCATGTGCATTAAAAATCATCTAGGAAGTCTGTTAAAATGCAGATTCTACAGAGTCAGAAGATCTGAGTGGAGCACTGGGATCTGCCTTTTAACAGGCCCGCGGGTGACTCTGAGTCAGGTCCCCAGGCCACACCATGAGAAGGGAGATTCACTTAGCATTCTGTGGCTGTAAGCTACTCTCCGGTTCTCCACTTGACGGGTAGCTGGTTGGAAGGGTCAGGCAGGCAGATGGAGTTGCGATGTTATAATGAGGGCAAGACTGGAGATTGTGGACACAGTTGGGGTGGTGGTGTTGGGGGCGGATTTTGCCTCCTTCTCTGGCTTTTGGCTTCTGGGGGGACAGAGGAGGCTCCTAGCGTCCAGGGGAAGAATGAAATCAGGGCTATGAACTCCTAATACTAGTGATGCTTTTCTATTTCACACACCCTAGGATAATTCTCCTCATCTGTAAAAAGGTGGTCATAATAACTAATTTTGAAGCACCTCCCAAATTCCAACCTTTCATGAGCCTTGAGTCGCAGATGCGTTCAGACTGCAGACATGTCATTCCAACTTCTTGCCAGAAGGTGGCAGCAATATATCTCTATATTTTCCAGACTGACAACCATGGGAAAGATTTTTTTTAAGTGCCTCAGGGTTGCCTCCAGTTTAACCAACATTTATCTGACCTGGGTCCTGTGCTAGACACCACCGACACAAAGGCAAATAAGACCTGATCATATTATCCGGAGAAGGGGGGAGGAAACATGTAAACATTACTGGTTTACTATGTGTGTGACTTTGGGCAAGTTGCCAAAACTCTCTGTGCCTCAGTTTATTCAACTGTAAAATGGGAATAGTAATAGTACTATTACTAAATAGTACTATTATTAAATCTCACAACACCCCTGAGAGGAGGTGTCATCATCCCTATTTTGTAGACTAAGAAACTGAGGCTCAGACAGGACAAGTAACTTGCCCAGGGTCACACAGCAAGTAAGTGCCCGTGGCAGCCTGATCTCTTCTCCCATGACCTTTCCCTCCATTCCACCTTAGCCTCAAATGCCCACTCCCTTAGAAATACCCTTGGAATCCTATCAAGAGTCCAGTCTTTACTCTGCCAATCTCCCACCCTCTCTTGCCCACACACCCCTCCTCATCCAGCTTTGAGTCTGTGGCCCGTCATCTGGTAGCACTCTTGTCAATAACCTAAAATTCAATGCTCACCTGCCTTGCAAACCTCCGAATGTGTCCAATTGTCATTTCTCTCCAAGTCTTCACCAGAGCAGCCAGGGCGGCAGAGGAGGAGGGGCAATATTAACACTGGCCAATCCTTCTACGGGTGGACTGTGTGCCACACACGAAGTGCTTCACATCTTGTAACTCATTCAATCCTCCAATTCTAAGATACTGTTATTATCATCCCCACTTATGGATAAAGAAAATGGGGTGAATGGAGGCTAAATCCCTCGCCCAAACCCGGAGCATCCCGCTAACTAAGCTGAGGGGCCGTGCTGGCACCCAGGCCGTCCGTCCAGAGTGCATGTCTTGATTGATACACTATTTGCCCAGGACAGAGAAAGGATGCGGCCAGCCTCCCCTCCCTCCATCAGCCGGGAGGTCCCTGCCCTCTTCCACCCTGGGTCCAGCACTACTCTCAGCCACTAGTGAGGACAATCCAAAAGCGGTCCAGCTCCTCACTGCACTCGGGAGCTGGAAATTAATAACAACAACAATAATATAGTAGGGATAATAAAAAAATTAGCTTATATTTTCAGCCTTTGTTATGTGTGTCCTAAGTATTTTACACGTATTTATCCATTTAATCCTCCCAACAACACTATGAGGCAGAAGCTACAATTACCCCCTTTTACTGAAGGACATGGAAGGACAGAGTAATGAGCCTAAATTCATACAATAGAGTTTTGGAGTCAGATGGGAAGCTCAGCAGCTGGATGCCACAGCCCTGGCTCCCAACCATGACCCTTTCCTATCCTTCTTTCAGCCCCCAGATCTCCCAGGCCTGGCTCTTTCTGAGTAAGGGGGGGAGTCTCTGCCTTGCCAGCAGGCCTGGTCCCCCCACTCCCAGCCCCAGCCTAACTCCCTCCACAGCTCCCAGAGCCCTACTGAGGAGGCCCTGGTCCCCTGCCCTCTGGGGCATCTGGGCTGGGAGCTGGGAGCTTAAACAGGGAGGGGGGGGACACCCCACCTGGAACTCCCCAGGCCCAGGCAGGGGCCTCCACTCTCAAAGGCCCAGGATTACCAGCAGCTCCTATAAAGACAGGGCCTGAGCTGGTCCTCCACAGGACTTGCCTGCCTCTTCGTGTGTGGCACCAGCTCAAACTCCCAGTTTGCTTCTGGAGGACAGCAGGCAGGGGCCGGTCAGGGCCTCGGCTGGGGTCCCTGGGGCTCTAGGCCAATGGCAGCTGGAGCTCAGAAGCCCAGGGCTGTGGCAGAAAGCACCAAGCTTTCCCCAGCCCTCTCTTACACCTGTCAAGCCCCCCACCCACAGCCTAGGCAGGACCCTCCCCCTCCACCATCCCGGGAGTTAGGGGGGACAAGTCCTGGCTTATCCATCCCATCCCTTCTCTCCCGTCCTCCGTCTTCCCATTCCCCTGGCAACCAAACCAGACCCATCAAGGAGAAGGACCTGGCAGCTGTGCAGGGAGAGACTAATGGCCCGGAAGGAAGGAGGGGCCTGGAGAGATGAAGGCGGTAGGGAAGTGAGCCGTGGGCGTTGGCCCATCTCAGAGGCCGCACAAAGCGGGGGAGGCTCCTCTGCCCTGCAATGCCGAGGAGCTGGCCTGCCAGGGAGCCGCCCTCCTCACCCCCTCAGCCAGAGATCCAGCCCGACTTCCAAACAGGCATCCCCAGTCGCCCAGCTCTCGTCCTCAGGGACAGGTCCGCCTGTCCCTGCTGGAGAGCCCTGGAGTCCCCGGCAGCAGCAGCCCCATGGCTTCTGGAAAACCCAACAGGCCTCAGCACCCCGGCTCCTGCAGACCATCCGAGCTGCCCTGTCCAGTCCTGGGCAGCCTGTGCCTGTGTTCTGGAAGCCGTTTGACACGCAAAGGCCAGACATTAGACTTCTGCTAACTCCCGGGTGGGGGAGGGTAGGAAGGGATATGTGTGTGTGTGTGTGTGTGTGTACACATAGGTGTACCTATGCATCTGTGTGCATGGGCTTGTGGACCTGTCCTGTGGCCTTCTCTCTCCTCTTTCAGTCCCTGGACCGTTGGGGATGGACACCTTCTCCGTCCCCATCTCTTCCCCATCCAGCCCCACCCATCCCTGGGTACCTGTAACTCCTCAATAGTAGAAACCGGTTCCTGCCAGTCCCTCCATCTCTCAGCCTTGGCAGCAGCTGCCACTCCTCAGCCCCCTCCCCTTCCTACCTCAGGAATCACCCTGGTTCCTGTAAGGCCCGTGACTGAGCAGCAGTTGGTTGGGGGAAGGGAAAAGTCCAGTAAAGCCAGACAGCCTATAACCAGCTCACTCGGCTCAGCCCCTGGCAGGGCACAGACCTTCCCAAGTGGGACCCAGAGCTGGGCCCAGTCACCCTCAGACCCCTCCCATGTGCCCACCCTGTTGAGGTCGGGTGAAGGTCCAGGTTTGGGAGCTGTGTCTTTAAGGCTGAGACATCAGCAGGCAACCCCCTGGCCAAATGTCCAGGAGAGGGGGAGGGGAAAGGGCCAGTCCATTAGCAGCAGAGCGGCGCCAGGCAACAGCCCTCCACAGGGCCCTGGGGATTACGGAGAGATCAGCCCTTCCCCACCCCCTCAGCTGCCTCTGCCCTCCTGCCCCCCATCTCGCCCTGGGTGTGGCGATGGAGAGGGTAGCTGACAGCAGGTGAAGGCAGAGCCTAGCCTTCAGGGGACAAGTGGAGGCACAGGCTGTTGGGCCTAAACCAAGACAACTCTCCATCCATCTGGGCCACCTCCTCCCTACTGATGTGCCAGAAGCCTGCCCTGTAACCTCCAGTCCTCCTATCCCCCAATTTTTACCAGCTCTTTCAGGCAGGGACCCCAGCTCCAGTCAGGCCCTCACATTCTAGGCTCCTGCGCTGGATGCTTTGCAGGAAGGCGCTGAGCCCCGGCCCTGACCCGTCTGTGGTCGTCATCCCTGCTTTCTTCCCAGCCAACAACAGGGGGAATCAAGCAGGCAGGGCGCCAGCAACCCGGGAGGGAGGGTGCGGTGCTTCTGCTGCTCCGCAGGGGTGGGGCGTCCCCCTCCCCACATAGCCCCGCCATCAGGCCAGTGGGAGGAGCTGCCCGTGCCCCCCCTGAGCCCGCAGGGCTAGCTATAAAGCCGCCTCGCAGCGGTCTGGGTCTGCGGCTCCTTCCCAGCTCTGGACCAGCCCTGCCAGCGGTGACTGCCCATCCTCGGCCGCCATGAGCCACCCGTCGGGCCTCCGGGCCAGCGTCAGTTCCACCTCATACCGCCGCACCTTCGGGCCACCGCCCTCCCTGTCCCCTGGGGCCTTCTCCTACTCGTCCAGCTCCCGCTTCTCGAGCAGCCGCTTGCTGGGCTCCGCGTCGCCCAGCTCCTCCGTGCGCTTGGGCAGCTTCCGCGGTCCGCGGGCGGGCGCGGGCGCTCTCCTGCGCTTGCCCTCGGAGCGCCTCGACTTCTCCATGGCCGAGGCTCTCAACCAGGAGTTCCTGGCCACGCGCTGCAACGAGAAGCAGGAGCTGCAGGAGCTCAACGACCGCTTCGCCAACTTCATCGAGAAGGTGCGCTTCCTGGAGCAGCAGAACGCGGCCTTGCGCGGGGAGCTGAGCCAGGCCCGCGGCCAGGAGCAGGCGCGCGCCGACCAGCTGTGCCAGCAGGAGCTGCGCGAGCTGCGGAGGGAGCTGGAGCTGCTGGGCCGCGAGCGCGACCGGGTGCAGGTGGAGCGCGACGGGCTGGCGGAGGATCTGGCGGCGCTCAAGCAGAGGTCAGGGGGCAGGGCCCGGGCTGGGCGGTGGCCGTCGAGGCAGCTGCTCCTCCCTCCCCTCCCGTCCCCACCAGCGCCCGAAGGAGTGGCTCCCCTTGCCAACCCCAGCGGGTGCAGGCAGCCTCCCCCCCCCCGGGGCCCCAACCCCCCCCCCCCCCCGCCCTCCCTCTACCACTTGACTGAGTCTCTGGGGAGGCGAGAAAGGGACCCCTCCCTGTATATAAAGGGGCCCCATCTCGCTCCCAGCCTGTTAGAGAGAAAACGGGGGCAATTCCATCAGGCAGCCTGAAGACCCCTCCTCGGGCAGCAGCAGCCTCGAACCCAGATCCTGGGGGGCGCCCCTCTGAGAGCTGGCGGCCACCCAGCAGCTCAGCCTCTGCTCACTCTTCCCGCCAGGCTGGAGGAGGAGACGCGCAAGCGGGAGGACGCGGAGCACAACCTCGTGCTCTTTCGCAAGGTGAGCCCAGGCCCCATGTCGTGCTCCGCCTTCCCTCCCCTATCCCCAGCCTGCGGATCCAGGGTGGCATCTGTGGGCACAGGGAGACGACCAAATGCCTCCAGAGGCCGACAGGGAGGGGCTGGCCCTTCCTCGGCCTGAGCAGCCCCTCCCTGCTCTTGAATCCTCACTGCCACCCCGTGAAGGACGTGGACGACGCCACCCTGTCCCGCCTGGAGTTAGAGCGCAAGATTGAGTCTCTGATGGATGAGATTGAGTTCCTCAAGAAGCTGCACGAGGAGGTGCGTGGACCCGCGGTCAGGGAAGGCTTCGGAAGTTGGAGGTGGTCTCCTGGGAGCTGGGGGACAAGCTCTGGAGGAGACTGGCGGGTGGAGCGGAGAAATCGCCCTGAGGAAGAGAAGCGAGATTTGCTGGGTAGACGCAGCCCCTCAACCCCCATCTACAGGTGGTTTGACTCCCACCCCTGCGCCACCTGGTGGCCAGCAGCGTAACCTGGCGGCTGGCTCGGCGCTGGCGGGGCGCGGGCGCGCAGTCCTACACGCGCCGCACACCCTGGCGCCCCCTTCTGTTCTCACTCAAGTGTTTCTTCTCTTTTCTGTGCGCGAACTGCGCGGCCCACGTGGCATCTGCCCCGGGAACTCGACGTCTGGTTGCCCTGGGCGGCAGGAGCTGCGAGACCTGCAGGTGAGCGTGGAGAGCCAGCAGGTGCAGCAGGTCGAGGTGGAGGCGACCGTGAAGCCGGAGCTGACGGCGGCGCTGAGGGACATCCGAGCGCAGTACGAGAGCATCGCGGCGAAGAACCTGCAGGAGGCAGAGGAGTGGTACAAGTCCAAGGTACGAGAGCCCAGGAGGGTCTGGGAGGTCCTGGGAGGGTGGGGCGCTGCGAGGAGGGCGCGTCCGTCCTCTCACAGCCGGGTTGCCCCCACCCCCCCGCCACCCCGCAGTATGCGGACCTGTCCGACGCTGCCAACCGGAACCACGAGGCCCTGCGCCAGGCCAAGCAGGAGATGAACGAGTCCCGACGCCAGATCCAGAGCCTGACGTGCGAGGTGGACGGGCTGCGCGGCACCGTGAGTACCAGGCTGCGCGCCCGGGCCCGGAGGGCTGGACGATGAAGACTGTTCCCCCACTGACCCCCTCTTCCCCCCAGAACGAGGCGCTGCTCAGACAGCTGCGGGAGCTGGAGGAGCAGTTTGCCCTGGAGGCCGGCGGGTACCAGGCGGGCGCCGCGCGCCTCGAGGAAGAGCTGCGGCAGCTAAAGGAGGAGATGGCGCGGCACCTGCGCGAGTACCAGGAGCTCCTCAACGTCAAGATGGCCCTGGACATCGAGATCGCCACCTACCGGAAGCTGCTGGAGGGCGAGGAGAGCCGGTGAGGGGCGGGGCTGCTGGGAGGTGGGTAGGGCGTGGTTGGGACGGCGTAGTGGGAAGGCTAGGGGCCCGGGCCGAGTCGCCGACCACTTGCTTCGCTCGCAGGATCTCCGTGCCAGTCCATTCCT
Organism: Equus quagga; assembly: GCF_021613505.1. Taxonomy (NCBI): domain Eukaryota; kingdom Metazoa; phylum Chordata; class Mammalia; order Perissodactyla; family Equidae; genus Equus; species Equus quagga. The sequence continues at coordinate 18,736,299 of NC_060267.1, read as the reverse complement.
TTGCATCCTTAAGTATAAAGACGACTGGTAAGTCCCCCACGCCTGGCTTCCAACCTGCCCGGCCCCTTGTCCACTTCTGCCCTGACCTGACTCTTGCTATGGCTCAGCTCAGAGATCGTTTCTCTCCTAGAACTACTGAGCCCTGGTCTACACTCGCTCCTGCTCCTCATGCCCTGGTCCTCCCCTCCCCTCCTATCCCTTCCCCTCTAAGACTGAGTGAGAAAACCCAAGCCTCCTCCCTTCCACGCCTCATTGTGCTTTTTCCAGTGCCTGAGGTGGAGCCTCCCCAGGACAGCCGGAAGATGGTTCTGATCAAGACCATTGAGACCCGGAATGGGGAGGTGAGATGGATCACTTGAGCCCGGGACCCTATCGTTTCCCATATTATTTCTGAGCCCCAGCCAGGCTGCAGCTGACGTTAGGGTATTGTAGGTTAGTGGTTCTTGGGGTGGGAGGGAGAGAGGGAGGTAGAGAAGGTGGATGGAGAGACTGGAGGCTCAGCTGGTTATGCCAGGGAGGGGGACACGGTGCCCCAAAGGAGCTGGAAGGAGGGTGGTGCTGAATGGTTTGTGCCCTTCACATGCCTTGCCCCCAGCAGGTGGTGACAGAGTCCCAGAAGGAGCAGCGTAGTGAGCTGGACAAGTCTTCTACTCACAGCTACTGAACCCGTTGGTCCAGAGCTCCCTGACCCTTCCCTAGGCCTCCTCTAAGCCTGAACCCCGACGCCAGTCCTGAATTAGTCTCCTCTCCCTCTGCATGTATCTTGGGGATGACACCAGTCACCCCTTCCCTGGCCAAGCCCTACCCAGCAGCTGTAGCTGGGCCTGTCCCTGCCCTGACACATAGACATGATCAATATGTTCCCCTTTTCTCATCCTGGTAAGACGCCAATGATCCCTAGGACTAGTGTGCCCCTGACATGACCCCATGATCATGCGTGGGCCAGCATCTGAGTGTCACTTTTGAATCAAATAAAACTGCTGTCAAGAGAACCCTGTCCAGTGCATTTGTGTCTGTGGAAGTGGGGATGCCAACCCAGATGGGGAGGAAACTCAGCAGTATTTTCCCCTTGTCTCAAGTCATTTCTTTTCTGGCTCCCACGATCTCAGCACCTATGACTCCCATCTACTCTTCTGGTTTTTCTCCTACCTCTCTGTTCATTTCTTTGCTTCTTTTCCCCATCTGTAGCCCTGAGTGTCCCGCTGCCTGCTGGGTGTCCCAAAGGCCACTCACACTCAATGTGTCCAACACAGCTCGTCATCTCCCTCTCCACCATCTGCAATCAGGTTCTTCCTTCTGGATTCCTCGCTCTAGAAGGAGGCACCACGAGGACCTCTGTCGCCCAAATTAGAACTCACTTCATCTTCTACCCCTTTCTTTTCTTCCCCCCCCCCCCCCCCATTCTGTTAATTCTACTTCTAAACTCTGTCTGGTTCTCTCCATCCCCACTGCCACCACCCTAGTCCAGGCCACAATCATCTCTTGCCTGGGTTACATTATCTACATCAATGGTCTCTTTCCCCTGGCCTTGCCCTGCCACCCACCTAAACCGATTCAACACTCTTAGTCGGCAAATCAGATTCTGCTGCCACCACTCCTCCCCCTGCTTGAAAATGTCTGCTTCTATGCTGGCCCTCAACTCCGCTCCATCCTACTCTTGCCTTCAAGTCCAAGTCTACTTTTGAATTTAAAATGATCTTCTTCACTCAATTATGGAGCTAAGTGCAGGGAGTAAGCCAGGAGCCCTGCTCCCAAGGGGGTCACAACCTGGGGTGGCAGAGATAGACAAATCTGTGGAGAATTCCACTTGGCGACGAGTGCTATGACCAGGATAAGGAGACGGTGTGGTGGGAGCATGAAGAGGAGCCCCTAACGCACGCAGCCTTGCATGGTAGGGATGGCTTCCCCAAGGAGGCGCCCTCACACGGGGCCCTGAAGGATGAGCGGGGGTCAGTCAGGTGAGCCGAGGAGGAGGGCTTTCCAGGCAGGTAAATCAGGTGGGAGGTAGGAGGGAGGGAGTTTGGAAAGTGAAAGTTGTTCTATGATGCTGGAGAGAATAGAAAGGAAAGAATGGTGTTGAGGCTGGAAAGATGAAATGAGGGCCTTATATGCCATATTAAGGCATTTGGAATTTATCCTAAAGAAAAGGGAAGGAGAGGGGCTGGCCCCGTGGCCGAGTGGTTAAGTTCACGCGCTCCGCTGCAGGCGGCCCAGTGTTTCGTTGGTTCGAATCCTGGGCACAGACATGGCACTGCTCATCAGACCACGCTGAGGCAGCGTCCCACATGCCACAACTAGAAGAACCCACAACGAAGAATACACAACTATGTACCGGGGGGCTTTGGGGAGAAAAAGGAAAAAATAAAATCTTTAAAAAAAAAAAAAATTAGTTTAAAAAAAAAAAAAAAAAAAAAGAAAAGGGAAGGAGACTTAAGGGTTTTAATCAGGAGGGTGAAGGATTCAGACCTGCATTTTGGAAAGGTCAGCTGGCTGTAGTGTGCAGAAACGATTAGAAGGAGATGGAGGAGCAGTTCGGAAGCTGTTGCCATGAAACATGTGAGATGATGGTGGGCAGAGAAGAGGACGGATTTGAGAAACGTTCAGGGGGTGAAATCTGCAGCACCTAAGCAGAGATTGGCAGTGTGAGGGGAAGGGCAAGACCAGCCAAGTTTTGGGTTTGATCAACCAGGCAGATGGTGGGAACTTTCACAGAAACGAGGGAGATTGGAGCAGGGAGGGGTGAGGGCCCAAGACAACAGTCAGTTTTAGACTTACTGAGTGTGAGATGCCGTGGAACAGCTGAGAGGAAGGGCCGCCGGGCAGTTGGATCCACAGGTCTGGAGTTTGGGTGTGATATTTTGAGATGCTGAATCTATCAGGATGCTTTTCTGCTACAAATAACATATCACCTTATTTATTTAAAAAAAAATAAAGTAAAGAAATATCTCATGTAACAAGGAGCCACAGGTAGACAGGCTCTGAGGTTGGTTGATCCAACAGTTCAACAGTGTCATCAAGGACCCAGACTCTCTCCATGGCTCTGCTCAGCCTTCCTTCTTTGAAGGGAGCTTTGCCCTTGGGATGGTTCTCCTCATGGTCCTAAGATGGCTGCCAGCAGCTACTGGATGACACTTCTCTCTTCACATCCAGTGGAGGAAAGACAAAACCTGCTCCCAGGTATGAGATGCAAGTCCTTTCCTTTAGGCTGTCTGCCTAATGTCATCAGTGTGTTCACTCCTGGAGCAATGACAGTTACCAGGGGAAAGCCACTGACTGCCTTTGGCTAATCGTCAGGCATGGAAGGGATGCTGGGAATCAACCATAAGATCCGTTGCAAATATTTCTCAGGCTTCCCACTGCCCTCACCCTCCACATACATTCTTTATACACCTGGCCTTCTCTCCCTTTCACTCAGTGGCACTTATTACCTCGGGAGATATATGATTGCTGGAAAGCAGACAAAAGCTTTAGAGTTTCAAATGTCTAGGTTTTCAAGTGAGCAAAATCCCAAGTTTGTAAACTTTTACATCAGAGTCAGTGGCCTATGATTTGTACTGGATACAAGGAAGAAAGATTGAGCCGAAGAGAAAGGGGCACGGGGCCTGTCAGGTGTCCCACATGAGAAGAAATAAAACCAACCAAAAACCGTGTATAAAGTGAGAAAAGAGAAGGGCCTTGGGGAGGCTCTGGGCATAGGCAGTGGAAGAGAACCCTGAGGGTGAACAGGCCAAGCTGTAGGAGGATAACTAGGAGAGTGTGGCCCCAGGAAGCTAGGCAAGAGAAAGCTCTCAGGAGGGAGTGGCTAGCCGTGTCAAAGGATGCTAGGAGCCAAGGTGAGATGACAGTTGGAAAATGTGGGTTTATCAACAAGGAAGGTGTTAAGAGACCTCAACGAGGACAGCTTCAGAGCAGGGTAGCGTCAGAGACAAAAGATGGTCAATTGAGGGGTGAATGAGAGATGAGGAAGCAGAGAGCAGACCACTCTCTCGAGACATTTGACTGTTAGAAGAAAAGAAAGACCTGTGTTTGAGAAGTGAAATTTTGAAGAAAGGAGAAACTAGATCAATAATTTTCAAAGTGCAGGTCATGAAACATTGTAATATAAACTATTGGGTCAAGACCAACATTTTTAAAGAAAAAGAATAGAAAACTTTGGGTGTGGTAAAACTTTTATTTTCAATATATTTATATACATGTGTATTGGGTTGTCATATAAAACACATTTTTCATCTTGAATTCTGGTAAAAAATAAAATTGAAAAAAGACCAAACTTGAACATGTTTAAATGCTGGGGAGTTTAGAAAAATCAAGTTGTCACAGGTGGGCCCAGCCACCTCTTGAAATGACAGAACCTCAGACTTGGATGTGATTGAAGGGTTTTTGGAAAACTCAGAATCCAACTCTAATCAAGAGGATCTGATGCCAACCTCAGGGAGACAGGCCTGGCATTTGACTGTAATTAAGAGAGCTGATACCACATGGATTTTATTGCACTCCACTTGGTGGAAGAAGGGAGATAGTTTTCACGACATCTATAAGAAGGTTATCTCCAAGGCAAGGATGTGGCCACATTTATCTAGTCGATCCCCTAGAGGGGACCGGACTGTGGTGGGCACATGTATCCCGGGTCCCGGGGAGGTGCCCACTGTGGTAGCAGGCATAGTTCCTCAGGGTTGAAGAAGGAGTTCAGTTATCTGGGTTGCAAAGAACAGAGACTAACCAAATATCCTGGGCAAGGGGGAGTTAATTGTGAGGTTACACATGGAAATAAGGGGGACGAGAATTGCAGCTGCCTGGGGTGGAGTGCGAGTTGGTTCCCAGGAACCGAGAAACGACTGTGTGGCCCGGCCCCACAGGAAGAACGGGCTCTGCAGCCCGGCTGGGCCTGCTGAGCATGAGAGGGGTCAGGAAGCCCCTCAGCAGCAGGAGCACCCTGTTCCCTGAGCCAGGGTCCTACTGCTTCTATTGCTCCTGTCACAATGAGCAAATGACCTCCGCCTCTACCCTGGCTTTTGTTTACTCATAGTTTCTCCTTACTCATGGCTTCAATTGTCCTATGGCTTCCATGGGCCTAATAGCAATTGCAGGCTGACTTCTGGGGCTTTCTCTGGTTCGGCTCTCACATACTACCACAGAAGATGTTCACTTTACTAGCCTTGCCAGATTGATTGACATTTTTCCAGTCCGTCGTGAGACATACCCTCAGAGATCATAACACTGAGCTCTAGGATAACAGGCTGCTCTCGACCCCTGTGCACTTCAGTTCCCGCTAGTTAACAAATGTTGTTAAATGCATAACAAATCTTGGTTGGTTTTGTTCCTAAATCTGTTTTTGACACTCATTATCTAATCCCATAGTTCAAGCAAGTATTTTTTAAACTAATGAAAGAGTGTGAAAGTACAATTTTTGTTTAACAGATGGCATAGTGGTTAAGAATCTGCATCAGGATCTTGGATCTTCTACTTATTACAAGCATGACCTTGGGAAAGATACTTCACCTCTCTTTGCCTCAGTTTCCTCACCTGTAAAATGGAGATAACAATAGTAGTTCTCTTTATCTCTATCAGGATTGTTGCGAAGATTAAATGAGATGGTTCCTGCAGAGGTGAGTGGGCTCGGCTATCCTGTCGGCGGGAGAATGAGGTGGCGTGCCTCAGAATGCGGCCTCCTAAACTGCTCCCCTCAGCAGCGCACCGTGGGGCCGTCAGACGCTAAACCAAGGCTCACAGTTCTAGTTATTCTTCAGCAGGGTAAACCTCAAAGGGTTTGTCCTGTTTCGAGGGGACAGCTTGGGCATTGCTGCAGCCTTTTTTCATGCTGTATTAATTTCCTATTGCATGGTAACAAATTACCACAAACTTAGTGGCTTAAAACAACAAATGTAATGATTTTCCAGTGCTGGAGGTCAGAAGTCTCCAATGGGGTGACAGATCTGCGTTTCTGCTGGAAGTTCTCAAGGAGCCTTTTACAGCTTCTAAAGACCGCCCACATTCCTTGGCCCTTGGCCCTTTTCTGTCTTCAAAGCCAGCAGTCCCACCCCTCTGATCACTGCGTCAGTTATCACATCTTCTCCGACTCCGATCCTCCTGCTCCCTTTTATAAGGATCCTTGTTATTACATTGGGTGCACCCAGAAAATCCAGGAGAGATTTTAATCTCTCCATCTCAAAATCTTTAATTTACATCATTAAAGTTCCTTTTGCCATCTAAGAAAACATCCACACATTCTGGGGATTGGGATGTGCACATCTTTTGGGAAGGGCATTATTATGCTTATCATAGTTTGCCCTCCAAAGATTCCTGTTGGTCTCACATACAAAATAAATTCACCCCATTTCAAGGTTCCTAAAAATCTCAACACATTATAGTATCAACCAAAGAGCAAAATCTCATCTGGATCTCATCAGCTCGAAAGTCCCAAATATCATCATTTAAATCATCTAAATTAGGTATGGGTGCATCTATGGGTATAGTTGATCCTGGGGAAAATTCCTCTCCATCTGTGGACTTGTGAAACTAGCAAACAAGTTATTTGTTCCTAAAATACAGTGGGACAGGCATACGATGACAGTTACAGACATTCCCTTTCAAAGAGGGAGAAAAAGGAGAGAAAAAAGAGTTTCTGAAGCAATTTCAAAATCCAGTTGGGAAAATAACGTTAGGTTTCAAGGCCTGGGAATAATCCTCTGTGGTTCCTGGCTCTGTCTTCTGGCCTCACAGCCCTGTCCTTGGAATCATCCTTCCTTTTCCACATGTTTCCAGCTGTTTGTTTTCTGGTTGTACCTTTTGGCAGTCTGACGGCTTTCTTTCATTTTGCCCTCGCTCCATTTCTTTCCATTCAAGCTGGCAGTGTCTCTGCTTGTACGACATTCGCACGAATCGTGTACGTCTCCTGTGAATGTCTCTGGGATTCACTCTGTCAGACAAGAGGTACCTCCACAAATCTTTTTGGATAATCCCATTTCTTTCTTTCTTTCTTTTTTTTTTTGAGGAAGATTAGCACTGAGCTGACTGCTGCCAATCCTCCTCTTTTTTCTGAGGAAGACTGGCCCTGAGCTAACATCTATGCCCATCTTCCTCTACTTTATATGTGGGACGCCTACCACAGCATGGTGTGCCAAGTGGTGCCATGTTCACACCCAGGATCCAAACGGGCAAACCCCGGGCCACCAAAGCAGAACATGCACACTTTAACTGCTGCGCCACCGGTGGACCCCAAGGATAATCCCATTTCTATTCATGGTTTCTGCTTTGATGGCTGAGGAGATCCATAAGTCACATGGCTAATCTCTCCAAAGGGCCCTTTGTGTGACTGAATACTCCGACCTGTGGTCGTCCCTAGGCACTAGCAAAAGATTGTCCAGGTACATCTTTGGATTTCTCTTCAGAGCACACTTTCCTGACAGTCAATGGCCTAATTTTAGCATCTTTTGCAATATGGGTAGGCTGAGAGCTTCCCAAATATCAAGTTCGGATTCATTTTTGTTTAACAGTTCTTCCCTCAATTCATCTCTTTCCTCTCAGATTTTACTGTAAACAGCAGGAAGAAACCAGGCCACAACTTCAACACCTGGCAACACAGCCAGATACCCAAGTCCATCCATATCAAATTTGGCTTTCCACATAACTGTATGACACAATTCTGCTAAGCTTTCTGCCATGATATATTAAAAAATGCCCTTTCTTCCATTTTCCAATAACATTTTCCTTCTGAACCCTCAATGCCAGCAGCACCTTTAACATCCATATTTCCACCAACAGTCGTCTGACTTAGGCGTCCTCTGAGATGCTGTAGGCATTCTCTACCACGCTCCTTGCTTCCTTCGGAGCCCTCACTAGCAGAGTTGTTGACACTCATATTTCTACTAACAGTCTGTCCGAGGCAGCTAGGCTTTTTCTATCACACTCCTCAAAATTCTTCCAGACTCTCTCCATAACCTAATTTCAAGGCCACTTCCACATTTTTAAGTATTTGTTATAACAGCACCCATTTGCAGGGACCAAGATCTGCATCAGTCAGGGTTCAAACAGAGAAACAGAACCAGCAGGAGATACACATTAAGAGATTCGTTGCGAGTCATTGGATTATACAATTGTTGGGGCTTGCTGGGCAAGATCAAAACCCAGAGGGCAGGTCATCAAGAAGGGCAGGCGGGGACTCTCAGGCACAGACCAAAGCCGCTGTCCACACGCAGAATTTCTTCTTCCTCAAGGAATCCTCAGCTTGGCTCTTAAGGCCTTTCAACAGATTGAATCAAGCTCCCTTAGATTATCCAGGATAATCTCCCTCCCTTAAATTTACCTGAGTGTGGACTTTACTCACATCCACAAAGCACCTTCACTGCAACACCTACATTAGTGTTTGGGGACGGCAGCCCTCCCAAGCTGACACGTAAAACTGACCACGGGACATCCAAACCTCTAGAAATGACGGAAAATAGATACCAACAAGTTAACACATACTTAGCCACGCTCTAAAACCAGAAAAAGAAGTCTCAGTGGGCCAGAAATCCAGATAATTCTTTTTTCCCCTCAAAGGTTCAAAGTTTCATTGTTTTCATTCATCGTTCACAGTCTCCAGCAGCCGCCCCTCCCTCCTCTCTATCCTCAGGTCCCCAGTAGAGAATAAGGCTTGATCACAGCACTGCTCCCCCCCAACCCCACCCCGGGAGGCAAGGACGCTTCCCCTTTGGTCTCAGGGCACCCCCTTCCCGCCCGCCCGCCTGCCCATGGGCCAGTCCTAGGAGCATGGGGTGGAGGGGTGAAGGGGCAGGACCACAGCGGGGATGGGAAGCGGGAGAAGGACAGCAGGCACTTGCAGAGATTTGTGGCCCACCAGGGCACCCCTCATCATTAAAAGTAAAGTTTTATACATAATGTGGGGAGGGGAAAGGGAGGTGGCAGAGAAGAGACCAGAGAGCCGTCCTCACCTTCAGGGAATTGGGAGGCGGGTAAAGCAGCGAAAGAGGCGCAGGGCTCGGCGGGGCTCCACGACATTCCGGAGAGAGCTGGGCGGCGGAGCGCTGGCGGGCAGAGGTCGCCGCTCGGGGGAGGGCTCGGCTCCGCGTCCCTCTGCCTCGGCCCTTGCCCTCCTCGTCCAGCCCGCAGCGGGCCCCTACCTGTCCAGGCGAGTCTTCACTCCAGGGTCCTTTAAGGCGCAGCTTGCGGGACACCATGCCTGGCCTGCCCGGTGCCCGCGGGTCCGGCTGGGGGCCGGGGACGAGGGGGAGGGCGCAGGTGGGGCACGGGGCTCCTGGAATACCTCCGCGCCTTCCTTCTCCTCATCGCTGAGGTCGCCCACCTCCAGGTCCTCCGACTCGCCTTCGGAGACTGGCTCCACCTTGACCCGTGGCGGCGGTGGCGGCGGGGCCAGCTTCCCAACCCCTCAGCTTTCTCCCCGGCTCCTGCCGGCGTCTCAGCGCGGTGGCTGGAGCCTAAACTTGAATGGGGACGAAGAGGAGCCCCCGAGACCGAAGAGGGGAGGAGTGGGGTCCTGGATGCCAGGGACGGCATCATTGGGCACTTGTCAGGGCACTGGGGCTGGGGCACCACCGGTCCAGGGTAGTGCAGGAGGGCGTGGGGACTCAGGTTGTAGACGCTTTGGTTGTAGACACTCTGGGTGGGTGTGGGCCTGCAGGTACCATTGCGTGTCCTCAGGGCTGAAGGAGAAGTGGGAGCTCCCCCCAACCCCCACCCGCCCCCCTCCCCTCCTCCCCTCCTCCCCCCCCTCCCCGCCTCGCCCCGCAGCCACTGGGGTACATAGGGCTGAGCGTAGGTGTCTTAGCAGAGCTGATGAGAGCTGAGGGGGAGCCAGGCTCAGGCAGGGGTGACACAGGGAAGGGGCTCAGGGGCTCAGGGCCACTCAGAGGGAGGAAGAAGATAGAAGACACCAGGGTCATGGAGCAGGCGAGTCAGCAGGGGCCTGTGGAAGGCACTCAGCTCTGGACTGCCTGGCAGTGGGCTTGGGAGTCCTCTCCCAGTGGCTCCTCTAGCTCTGACATGCAGTGGCTACAGTCACTGACCAAGCCTTGGCTCGTGTGGCCGGCCACCACAGTAGATAAGGGAGAATGAGAGGGGCCACCCTGGCTGCATAGTGATTAAGTTTGGTGCCCTCTGCTTGGGTGGCCCAGGGTCATGGATTTGGATCCTGGGTGTGGACCTACAGAACTCACCAAGCCATGCTGTGGCAGCAAGCCACATACAAAACAGAGGAAGACTGGCACAGACATTAGCTCAGGGCTAATCTTCCTAAAGCAAAAAAGAGGAAGATTGGCAACAGATGTTAGCTCAGGGCCACAGGTTAATTGCAGCATTATTCACTATAGCCAAGACATGGAAGCAACCCAAGTGCCCATCAACTGATGAATGGATAAAGAAGATGTGTTTTATATACATAGTGGAATACTACTCAGCCACAAAAAAGACAAAATCATCCCATTTGCAACAACATGGATGGACCCTGAGGGTATTATGTTAAGCGAAATAAGCCAGACAGAGAAAGACAAACACTGTATGATTTCACTCATATGTGGAAGATAAACACATGGATAAAGAGAACAGATTAGTGGTTACCAGAGGGGAAGGGGGTGGAGGGGGTGAGTGAAAGGGATAAAGGGGCACATATGTATGGTGACAGATAAAAACTAGACTATTGGTGGTGAGCAAGATGCAGTCTATACAGAAACTGATATATAATAAGTTACACTTGAAATTACACAGTGTTATAAACCAATATGACCTCATAAAGTAAAATAAAAAGAAGAAAAATTAATAAAACATTAAATCTAAATAATAATTACAGAAAAATATTTTCAAGCTAGAAACAAAAACAAAAGCCATGAGTGGCATCTCATGTAGATACCGAGAGCTACGTTGCCTGTCCTCCATCTGTCTATTATTCAGTCATTGTTTCTACATTGTTTCTATCTATTGAGCATCTGCTCTCAGGTCATATGCCAGGTATGGTACGAGGTTGTTCTGTGGACATAAAGATGAACAAATACACTGTCCACTCATGGAGGTTACAGTTCAGTGGAAAAAACAGATAATACAAGTAAGTAAACAATTAAATATATAATTATAAACTGGAGGTGCATGAAGGAACAGAACAAGATACCATGAGAGAGAATAGTGAAAGAAATAATAGGAAAGATATTTCTAAGGAAGTGAGAGGGAAAGTAAAATCTCAATAATAGTTAAAAATAATAGTAGCTAACATTTACTGAGTGCTTACCCAATAAATTTCTTGTCAAGAATTAACTAATTTAAACCTCAGAACAACCTATTAGATGGATACAATGATTATCCCCATGTTATAGATGAGGAAATTTACAGGTGAAGCAACTTGCTCAAGGTTACAGGGTTAGAAAGGAGAAGGGATTCAAACCCAGGTAGCTCCACTCTGGCAGCTGGACACAGTGCTGTGGTTGAGAAGGAGGCAGACAGCTTGGGAAAATGCCCTAAATGTCCAGAAGGAGCTTGCAATGTTTGAGGAACTAAAGAAAGGCCAGTGATGGCAGATGCTGCTACCTGTCCTCTAAAATCAGTTTTCTCTTCGACCACAATAATAAAAATATCAGCTGGCATATCACCAATCAGAATAAAGACCACATTTCCCAGCCTCCCATAGGGCTTGGTATGGTCATGTGACTAAGTTCTGGCCAATAGGATGCAAGAATAAGTATCATGTGGCAAACCTGCAGCTCTTCTTTAAGGGATAGCTGGTGAGAGCCCTTTCTCCTGCTTCTTCTTTGTTCCTTCTTCGAACCTGTCCACATCCTGCCACTCTGGAGCCTGAGGATAAGGGCCATACCCAGGGAAGGACAGGATATTGAGCTGGAAGAAACTGCCGTACCAGCCCTGGATTGCCTACTATTGAATTGTTTTTTTTTAACAAACGTTATTTTTTTATGGTAGTTTTAGGTTCACGAGAAAATTTACTGGAAAATACAGAGAATTTCCATATACCCTCTGTCTTAATCAGCTCTGGCTGCCGTAACAAAATACTATAGACTGGGTGGCTCAAACAACAGAAGTTAGTTTTCTCAGAGTTCCAGGGGTGAAGTCTGAGATCAAGGTGCCAGCATGGTTGGTTTCTGATAGTTAGGGCTCCTCTCCTAGTTTGTAGACGGCCACCTTCCCACTGTGTCCTCACATTGTGGGGGGCTGGAGGGGAGTAGAAAGAGCAAGTTCTTTGGTTTCTCTTATAAGGGCACTAATCCCATCATGAGGGCCTTACCTTTAGGATCTCATGTAAACCTGACTATCTCCCAAAGGCCCCATCTCCAAATCCCATCCCATTGGGGGTTAGGCCTTCAACATATGAATTTGGGGGGGGCACACAATTCAGCCCATAGCACTCCCTGTCCCCACACACATACAACCTCCACCACAATCAACATCCTGCACCACAGTGTATTATTGGATTTTTAAGTGGAAGATAAATAAATAAGTTTATATCTCATTTAAGCCACTGTTGCATGGGGTTTATCCAACTGATCCAGCCATTGTAGCTGGATCTTAGTAAGAGAGGAGAGGGGTCTGCATGTGGTTGGAGAGGAGGCAGAGAAGGAGACAATGTAGGGCCTTATGAGCCATAATACTTGGAAAAACTTTGGTTGATCCTGACCATAGCTGCAAAGTACTCTAGAAAAGCCATGTTACAATATTTCCTTTTCTGGAGAAGAAATGGAATTGCTAAATTATCACTGTTGTTACTGGAGTGAGGTCTGTCTAGTCCAAGAGAAAATTTATACAACATACAACAAAATTCTTATATCTCTTTGCCCAGACCAGTATGCTTGCTACTTTTAAAGGTTTCTGTTAGAGAATAGAAAATGCTCGCTTTTTTTTTTTGAGGAAGATTAGCGCTGAGCTAACTGCAGCCAATCCTCCTCTTTTTGCTGAGGAACACTAGCCCTGAGCTAACATCCGTGCCCATCTTCCTCTACTTTATATGTGGGACGCCTACCACAGCATGGCATGCCAAGCGGTGCCATGTCCACACCCGGGATCCAAAACAGCGAACCCCGGGCCACCGAAGCAGAACATGCACACTTGACTGCTGCGCCACTGGGCCAGCCCCAATGCTTGCTTCTTAATACCTCAAATGAGAAAGAAAAAGTTGCAGTTGGTTGTCATCATTGTTAGTAATTTCTGCCCTAATAAAGATTACACAAGGGGAATATTAACACCTTTCTTCCAGGAACCAGTGACTAGGCCACATCCACAGAACTTGACCATAAATGAAACTCTCTGTGCTACCCCTGTTAAGACAAAGGAATCTTAAATATTTGAAATGAAAGAATAAACCTCACCAGCAGAGGGCTAAGAAACCACTGTAGGTTATGTCTGATTATTATTTAATATTTGGGTATCTTAATTTTAAAATAAATCAGCTATAGAACAAAATCTTTTTTTTGGCTGATCTCTCTTTTTATTGTGAAAATTTTTAATCTCAATTCATTAAAAGGAGTCTGGCAAAGAGAAGAAAGCCTCCCTTATTTTGGCAAGTTCCTAAGATAATTTGGTAAAAACAATAAAAAGCCTTTGAAGTATTTTAAGCCAGGTAAATGATATGGTTTTTAAAGGCCAGTCTTTTTTTTTTTTTTTTTAAGATTTTACTTCTCCCTAAAGCCCCCTGGTACCTAGTTGTATATTTTAGTTGTGGGTCCTTCTAGCTGTGGCATGTGGGATGCCACCTCAGCATGGCCTGATGAACAATGCCATGTCTGTGCCCAGGATTCGCAGTGGTGAAACCCTGGGCCACCAAAGTGGAGCATGCAAACTTCAGCACTTAGCCATGGGGCCAGTCCCTAAAGGCCAATCTTAAACTCGTGGTTTTCAATATATTTAGATCTAGAAATACAGATGTAAATGAGGTGCTTTCAGATGTGTGTGTGGGTGTAGAGTATATCCCCTAGCTCTGTCCACTGAGAGGGCTTGAGGGCAGCAATAGCCTAATAAGCAATGAGCACAGCTAGTGTCCAGCTCTTTGTTTCTAAACTAAATTCTCCACTAAAAGGAACCAGAGCTCCTTGGAGAAATGGTTGATTCCAGAGCTGATGCAGGGAAAGTATAAATTGAGCCTGAAACATGTTGCTATGCCAGAAAGAAAAGAAATGCTAAAAAATGATGAATGCTAACAGGAGACGGTTATGCTGAAAGAATACAGAAGACAACTTGAAAGGGTTCCCACTGACCACATCAGAGAGAACTTGAGTATCAGAATCAACAATATTAGTCATTGGATAATCATCCACTGAATATAATAGGAATTTATGAGTCCATACTGATATAATTAAGTAAATAAAGTGAAGGTTTGATGAGGAATGGAATATTTACATAATCTCAAAGTACTTCCTCACACAAAATATTAATTATGGAGGGGGAAGAGTCATTTACAGTGGAGAAAACTGGCAGATAGCACTTTAATCAAGTAACAGGACAAAGGGAAATGGATGCCACCGGATAGGGTGCAGTAGGAAGAAAACAGCATCATTTCTGTGACAGTCCTGCCAAAGATGCCCTGACTCTAATCAGGAAGAAACATCAGACAAATCCAGATTGGGGGACATTCTGCAAATAACTGGCCTGTAATCCTCAAAAGTGTCAAGGTCTTGAAAGTTAAGAATAAAGAACTGTTCCAGATTGAAGGAGACTAAAGAGACATAACAGCTAAATCTGACACACGATTCTGGACTGGATCCTTTTGCTATAAAGGACATTACTTAGAAAACTGATGAATCTTGAATGGGTTCTGAAGGTTAGATGGTAAGAATGCATTAATACTCTTTCGCTGATTTTGATGGTTTTATTGTGGTTATGTAAGAGAATGTCCTTGTTAGCAGGAAATATACACTAAAATATTAGGGGGAGATGGGGCAATATATTGACAACTTACGCTCAAATGGTTAAGCAAAAAAATTCTTTGTATTATTCATGTGAATTTTCTGTAAAGTTTGAGCTTGTTTCATAAAACAGGTGAAAAAATAGGTTATTCTTTGGAAAAATTTTAGATGGTTTCCCACAAGTCAAGATTGCCCCTGGCACTGTTACTGTTTAACATAATATTGGAAGTTCTGTACAATGAAGTAAGAAAAAACCAACAAAATCAAACAAAACAAAACAAAACAAGAGGGGCCAGCCCCGTGGTTGAGTGGTTAAGTTTGCACGCTCCGCTTTGGCGACCCAGGGTTTGGCCAGTTCAAATCCTGGGCGCAGACATGGCACCGCTCATCAAGCCATGCTGAGGCGGCATCTCACATGCCACAACTAGAAGGATCCATAACGAAAAATACACAAGTATGTACTGGGGGCTTTGGGGAGAATAAAGGAAAAGTAAAATCTTAAAAAAAACAAAACAAAACAAACCCAACAAGAATAACAGAAAACTCAACAAGGTGTAAAAACTGAAAGAGAACATGTAAAATTGTTTTTATTTGTAAAACACATAATTATCTCTATAGAAAACCCAACAGAATCAACAAACTAGGAAAACCAAGAAAAGAGTTCATTAAGTTTGCCAGATAGAAAATCAACTATATTCCTCTACAGACCAAAAGGAAATATTTGTAATGTCTCAAGTGGACATGGGGTTAATATGCAGAATATACAGTGAAATCTTATAAATTGACAAGAATAAAGACAGGAAAGCCAAAAGTAAAAAATGCACAGAGGATATGAGCAGGCATTTCAAAGAGGGGAAGCTCTGTTGGGTGAAAGAATATGAAGCAACACTCAAACTCACTAGTAATCAGAGAAAAGTAGTTTAAAATAACCCATTAGAATTGTAAAAATTAGAAAGTGGTATAATATCAAGTGTTGGAGAGGATAGAGGCCATAAGAACTTTCAAGTAACATTGTTGAGAGTGTAAAGAGCCACAGACCTTTTGAAGAATAATCTGGCAGTACTTAGTGAAGTTAAGTATGCATAAGCTTCATGACCCAGAAATTCCACTCCTGGATATATGTCCCAAGGAAATTCTTGAATGCATTCACAGGGGACCACTAAGATGATCATCCTCTGGAATTATTTATAGAAGTGGTAAGTGAATAAGTAAAGTATAATGGATGTCTATGATGGAATCCTAAACAGCCATTATAAGCAATGAACTAGATTATATATAGCAATAAGGATGGATCCCAGAAACTGAGTTCACTGAAAAAAGTAAAAATAGAATTACAGGGTAATGCCATTTATGCAAATGAAAAACACATATACTAAACAACCTGTAGTAGGTTGAATAACGCCCCCCCCCCAAACACAAGACGTTCACACCTTAATCACCTGAATCTGAGAATCTTACCTTATATGGCAAAAGGGACTTTGAAGATGTGGTTAAATTAAGGATTTTGAGATGGGGAGATTATCCTGGATTATATGGGCAGGCCTGATGTAATCACAGAGTTTTTATAAGAGGGAGGCAGGAGATCAGAGTGAGTAGTGGATGTGATGACTGATACAAAAAGTTGG
Organism: Equus quagga; assembly: GCF_021613505.1. Lineage (NCBI taxonomy): Eukaryota > Metazoa > Chordata > Mammalia > Perissodactyla > Equidae > Equus > Equus quagga. The sequence continues at coordinate 18,719,825 of NC_060267.1, read as the reverse complement.
AGTGATGAAAGAAGGGGCTATAAGCTAAGAAATGCTGGCAGCCTCCGGAAGCTGGAAAAGGGAAGCAAACAGACTCTCCCCTGAAGCCTCCAGAAAGAATGTAGCCATGCCAACACCTTGATTTCAGACATCTGACCTCCAAAGTTATATGAAAATAACTTCCCATTGTTTTAAGCCACTAAATTTATGGCAATTTCTTACAGCAGCAATAGGAAACTAATACACAACCCTACATATTTTACAAGTGTACGTGCATAGTTAAGAACATATATATATCAAGCACATTAGAGTGATGTCTAGGGGGGAGAGGAATAGGAGTGCAGGCAGGGAATGAAGGGGGATGATAGAATAAAACAAGAAAGGTGACTTGCATGCCGATGAAAACATTATGTTATAACCTGAGGAGGAAGATTAATTCAAATCCTCGCATGCAAGGTCCTGTAAGGACAGACAGAAGCAGATCACTCTGACCGCTACGTAGAAAACAGATTAGATGCTCTGATAGGAGTGGCAGATATTCTGAACATTGGCTCTTTTAAAGACTTTTCTGATATAAAATCAGTCTCCTTTGTACCCTGGCTCTGTGAAGGTGGTGCCCTGAGGAGCAGGCATAAATATTTTGGTCATCGAAAGGTATATCACTCATGGTAAATCACTCAATTTCTCTTACGAATTTGGTTAGTGTGAGTCACTCCCAAGATCTACTCTGGGTAGCCTGGCAAACTCAAGCTCCTAGGTTCGTGAAGCTGAGGACCAGACCTGCCCTGCATTGACTACCTTAAAATCGTGTGAAGCCACTTTGCAGCCAGCCTCTGTCGTGATGCCTCCCCATCCTTCAAACTTCAGTCTTATTCCTCCCTGTATTCCAAATGCCTAGCAAAGGGCCTTATACACAGTATGTGCACAAAGCTTGTTAGCAGCCATTTCTCCTGAACTAGTGGTTAGGATCTGGCACATTCACAGTATCTGTTAGTGGAACAAGCTGACTTTCCCTTTATCTTAACTCAGACCATCTTTCTAATTTTTTTTTTTAAAGATTGGCAGCTGAGCTAACATCTGTTGCCAATCTTCTTTTTCTACCTTCTTCTTCTTCTCCCCAAAGCCCCCCAGTACATAGTTGTATATTCTAGTTAAAGGTCCTTCTGGTTCTGCTATGTGGGATGCCACTTCAGCAGGGCTTGATGAGCAGTGCTAGGTCTGCGCCCAGGATCTGAACTGGAGAAATCCTGGGCCACCGAAGTGGAGCGCACCAGCTTAACCACTGGGCCACAGGCTGGCCCCACCACCTTTCTAGTTTTATTTCCTACTATTTCCTATGTTCCATCTACCCGTAAGGACTCACTACTCTTGGAACACTCCATATTCTTTCCTGTTTTTTTGCCTTTGCAAGCACTATTTCTAGTGACTAGAATAGTCTTCTCATTTATAAGAGGAAGTTCAAATATTACTTCTTGGAGATCTTCCATGTCTCTCCATGCATTCATTTGATCAATTATTCATCCATCCATTGACTCATTTAACAAATATCGAGCACCTTTACAAGCTAGGCACAACGCAAGGCATTGAAAATATGATGGTAAGCCAAAAATAAAGGGTCAGCACCCTCATGGATATCTAGCAGAGGAGATCGAGTTTAGTAAACACAACATATTATCTTCACATTGATGAACATACAATTACCAACTGAGATACATGCTCTGAGGAAACAAACACTCTTCTTCAAGAACATAACCAAAGAATCTTTTTTAGATAAGAGCGGGTCATGAGTAGAGGGCTTCAAGGGAGCCCTCTCTAAGGAAGTAACAGTGAATATCAATTCGCAGGCACAAATAGGCAAAGTGGAAGCAAAAAAGGCATTCCAGACACAGAGACTAGAGGAACACGACAATTTGAGGAACTGAAAGGGGCAACAGAGTCGGAAAGCAGAGAACAAGGGGGACCGTGGTACAAGCCCGGGAGTTTGAGTGGGGAGAGGTCAACGCACAGCGGCATCATGACCAGGTTTGCTTTTTGGAAAGATTACTCTAGCTGCTACACGGTGAATGGATTACAGTGGAGAGCAAGAGAGAATGGAGGACGGGAGCCTCCTGCAATCCTCTGGGTGACATTTGGGTAGAATACGGTGGTAGTAACGAAGACGAAGAAAGTAAATGAATTCTGAGGATAATTAAAAGGTAAAATTAGTAAGAGTGAATGAGAGATTGGCAGGGGAGGGAAAGTGGAGTTCAAGAATAATTCCAAGTCTCTGGCTTGTATAAGAGGAACCACTGTAGTTAGAGGGCAACATTTGCCAGAGTCCCGTCCACTTGAAACCATCGCCCATTTCCAATCTTCCATTAGGGGTTACCCCATCCGTTCTAACCAGTGTATTTTAGGTTTCCTCAGTCTAGGTTCCCTCAGTTTCACACCCCTGCCTGCCAAAAACAGGCAGGTGAGACCCTTCTCCTCTAGGTCTGAGTGTTGAATGAGTTCCAATAACACTGAATCCTGTTTCTGATCTGTGAAACGGAGATCACGCCTCATCAGGTCGTGAGGCTGGAGTGAGAAAACGATTGTTTCTTTTTATTTTTGTTATTGTTAGGCTCAGTTCAATTCCCTTCAACCCGCTCCACCCGTTTGGGGGCAGTTCCTCGTCCCCGGCATAACGTGTTTCCTATAAGCGTCTGGAATGACGTCCCCAAGGCTGGACGCCGCACTCTGGTTAGAGTCAGGTCAGACGCTCGGGCCTTCCTCCAACACCGTTATCCGCAGTCAGGGCAACCAGTCCATCCCACAAAGCCGCGAGAAGCGACCTTCCCTCACCAGTCCCGAGACCTCGCGAGAGTACGACGGCGCCCGTTGTCGCCTAGACTCGGAGCGCCACGCCTTCCCGGCCTCGGAATGGCCTCCTCCTTCCTCTTTCCCCCACCTTCCACCCCGCGCTCCGCTCTCGGATTGGCTGATTGAGCCGGGTCAGTAATTTCCTGGCCAGACAGCGGTTCGACGACTAGTCTTTCTTCCGGCCCCGCCTCCAAAGCCTGCGGATTGGACGGCTGAGTCAGGTGTCACGAGCCTCCGCGGGAGTGCGGACGAGCCAATCAGGAGCGTGGCGTATTTTACAAACTGGGGAAGTAGCAGCAGCAGAAGCCGAGTCAGGGAAAAAGCGAAGCAAGTGGGGCGACCCTGAGGGGTTCTGGTGAAGGCGAGGCACGGGGATCTTGGAGGGAATGAGGGCTGTAGAGGCTCATAGGGAGGAGAGGCAGCTCTGGGTCCTGGAGCCAAAGAGTGGCTCAGGGTGTCTGGAGGTGGCACCCTAAAGAGAGGCCTTGCAGGCGCCGGGGTCTTCTGGGCGCGTGAATTTGGGCGGAGGTGGGAGTATTAGGGATGTCGAGACCAATGACCCGAACTGGCTGAGCTTTGATCCTCCATCCTGCCTTCTTCTCCATCTCAGTCGTAGCCGTCATGGCCACCCTCCGAGCCAGGAAGGATCCTCTCCTCCCGGGTGTATCTCCCACCCCTAGCAAGATTCCCGTACGCTCTCAGAGACGGCTGCCTCTCCCCACAGTCAAGTCCTGCGCCGTGGACCAGGAGAACCAAGATCCAAGGGTAAGAGGGGCCTGGTGGGTGAAGACAGCAGCTACAACGAGGCAGCACACACCAGCCATACACCTCAACGCTGAACCCCAGCTTTTTGTCCTCCTCTCCCGCAGAGATTGGTGCAGAAGCTCAGTATTCAGCACCCGCTCGTTGACTCAGCGGGCCTCAGGCTGAAAGCCACACATCAAACAGAGAAATTAGAGAGATTGGTGGGGAGCTCTCAGCTCCGAAACCCCTTGGAGGAGCTCAAACCTAGCCCTGGGGGACAAAATGTGGAGGCTGGGCCCTCGACCCAGACAGGTACCTGCTGGAGGCTTGAAAACACACAGTTTCCTTGGCTGGTTGGGAGAATGGGATGGGTGCAGTGGGGTTTTGGGGCTTTGCACTCTCCTGATCTCCTGCTTACTATGAGTCCTGGTCTCTGTTCCTGGAAAGCTCTTTGCTCTCAGAAGCCCTCTCCTTCCTTCAGCAAAATGTCATCTCTTTATAAGCCTTTTCCAACTCCCCTAGTCATGATCAATTGCTCTGTATTCTAATACCTTGCAGTACTTCTTTTATAACACATCCATCCTTTGGCTTGAGTCTCTTACCTCTCTATACTTTGATAATAGCTTTTTCAGGATGGAGGCTTTGTCTTACTCAACTCTGGGCCCCAGTGACTTATGTAAAGTACTGTGAACGTTTGGTGAGCTGAGGTCAATTGAATGGGTTTCTTTGGCTCACTCTTCTATCTCAAGGTGACTACACTAGGGTCCCTGGTCCTTCAGCCTTCCTCCTTCCTGTTCCTTCTCACCTTTCCTTCTCCTCTTCCCTTGCAGAGGCTCCAGGGGCCATAGAGTTTGTGGCTGACCCTGCAGCCCTGGCCACCATCCTGTCAGGTGAGGGGGTGAAGAGCTGTCACTTGGGGCGGCAGCCCAGTCTGGCTCAGAGAGTCCTGGTTCGAGGGAGCCAGGGAGGCACCATCCGGAGGGGCCAGGTAATGAGACAGGAAGGATATGAGGAAATCAGGCTGGGGTACACTGAGGAGGGAATCCTGAGCCTGTGCTGATAGCCTCTTTTGATGTCCTAGGGTGCCCGGGCCTCTGCATATTTGGCCCCCAAAACCCCCACCCACCAACTGGACCCTGCCAGGGCTTCCTGCTTTTCGAGGCTGGAGGGACCAGGACCACGCGGCCGGACCTTGTGCCCCCAGAGGCTAGAGGCTCTGGTGAGTGCCCTTGAGGGGCTGACCTCAGTGCTTCTGGGAGCTCCTTCCAGGGACAGAGCTGGGCCTCAGGAGAGAAGATACCTTATGATAAGCCAGAGGGGTTCTGTGGAAGCAGATGACATTGGTGGTGAGGCCGGAGGGTTTGGGGACTACCTCTGACTCTGCTTCTATCTCTTGCTCTTATGGGTCAGATCCCACCTTCAGGACGTTCCTTGCACCCCTCCGCTCGCCCCAGTTTCAAGGAGCTAAGAAGAGAGACAAGTGGAAGCAGCCGGTGAGAAGGAGAGGGTCACTTGGAAAAGGATGATCCAGTGTTGGGTATAGGGGTCCCTCGGGGCTGGGGCCTTCCTCGGAAGCTTTAGACTTCCCGGGATGGGAAGGAGGAAACCTGTGCCTTCCCAGGGTGAGCGCTTGGAAGAGGGTGCAGGCCTTCACAGCCAGACCTCAGTATGGCATCAGTTTCTTCAGATTGTAGGGGGGGGGAAGGGGACAGAAATGAGAGGTGCCATCTCTTTTGTTTAGTGGCTAGAGCATAGACTGTAGCAATAAATGGAATTGGGGTTTGGTTCCTGACTCTTACCACTTACTAGTTATGCAAGTTTGCCTTAACCTCCGAGCTTCAGTTTCCTCAATCTGTCAAATGAGGTTAATGTTTGTATCATCATTAGAGGTTGTTATGTGAATTAAATGAGATGATGTTTGTAAAGCACTTAGCACAGTGCCCAGCTCATACTTGGTACTCAGTGACTGCTAGCCCATTGTCCTTATTGTCATCAGGACTTCAGTGAGCCAGGCCTCGGGATTGCTCCTGGAGACTCCAGTCCAGCCTGGTGAGTGTGTCTGGCCATGGGAAGAGAATAGGGGCAGGCGAGCTGGCTGTCTGCAGCAGGGAGCAAGACAAGAGAAAGCTCAGCAGGCTGGGGGGGATGGGGAAAGGCGAGATCAGAAGGAGCCAGAAAGGAAGAGACCTTCCTGATAGGCCAGAGGTTGGCTCAGTTGCACTTGTGTCAAAGGAGGTGGTCCCCCTTTCTACCCTCTCCCTGCCACTGCCTGCAAGATTTACGTTCCACTCACTGCTCTCGCCTCAGCCCCTAAGAGCCATCACCACACCCCTAGCCCACTCAGAGTGTCCGGATTTATAAGTGATTACTGAGATAGTGCTGGACTCCAAGGGGATGCTGGATGGGTCCTGCCCCTGATGGTGGAGTGAGGCCTGTCAAACTGGCTTACCTTCTTCAGAGGAGGTTGCAGTGCCCTGTGCCAGACTTTGGTGGGTGTTCCAGACATTATATTAAATTTTCTGTTTCCTCCTAGCTTCCTCTCTCCCTGAAGGAAAACATGAAGTTGTCACTCACTCAGATGAAGTAGGAGGGGGTCCCCTTGGTCTGGCCCAGCGGGTACCATTAAGAGAAACCAGAGAGATAACCCGAACCAGGGTGAGATGGGACCCTCCTGGGATGGGGGAAAGGGGCAGAGAGATACTTGGGGAAATTCCCCAACCAGCACTGAGGATTGTGGGTGGAGCCAGGCAGTTCTGGGCCTGGGCCTCTGGATGTTAATTGACCCTCAGTTTGCCTCAGATGGGCCTACGCCCTTTCTAGAGTGGGACTGGCCTCTGTTTACCAGGTGTCTGGGGCCTGGGGTAAGAGGTCACAGTCCTGTATATATTTGTATTACCATACAGTGCTGAGAGTCAGACAGATCTGACACTTGTCAGCCAAAAGCATTCATTCATTTATTCACCCCACAAGTATTTATTGACCAGCTGTGTGACAAGCACTGTTCTAGGTTCTGGATATACAATAGTAAATAAGTTCACATCTAGAAGGAGGAGACAGAAAATAAACTCATGTGTAAAATATATAGTATGTCAGACAGTGATAAGTTCTCTGTAAAAAAACAAAAAAAGGTACTGAAGCAGAAGTGGGGGAATTGCTACTGCAAGTTCAAATAGATTAGTCAGGGGGATCTCATTGAGGAGACGACATTTAAGTGGAGACCAGAAAGAAAGAATTGAGGGAGTGAGACATACGGATATCTGGGGGAAGAAGTGCCAGGCCAAGAGAACTGCAGGTGCAAAGGCCCTGAGGAGGGCACGTGCCTAGTGTGTTTAAGGATCAGCAAGAAGGAGACGCCAGCAAGACTGAAGCAGAGTAAGGAGAACCACAGAAAGTGAGGTTAGAGCGATGACAGGATCAGATTGGGTAAGGACTTATAAACTATTGTAAGACCTTGGCTTTTACTTGCAATGAGTGGAAAGCCATGGGGTGGGGGGATGAACAAGGGAGAGTGACATGATCTGATTAGGTCTTAAAAGAATCACACTGGCTACTGCAGTGAGAACAAAGGGGGAGGGGCTCACTCTTCCTCTGTGTTCCTCTCCACAGGACAGCCATGACTCCCACCTGATGCCCTCCCCTGGCTGTGTGGCGCCACCTTCCATTGCCCGTCCATCACCCTTTGGACGGGCTCAGCGTGTCCTGTCCCCTGCCCCCTCAGCTCCGGTTTGTATCCATAACTCCTGGGGGCAGGGCAAGGACAGAACAGTCTGGCCAGGATCTCTGCTAGGTCTGGGTTTTGTTTCTGCTCAACCACTCCTGTCTCTTTCCAGACCTCATATTCAGTGTTGCGGCGTTTGGCCATTCGCCCCAAAATCCAGTTTACACCCATCCCATCAGCCCCCAGAGTTCAACAGGTACGAGAGGACAGGGGAGGTAGCTGGCATAGGCCAGGGCTTGGAGAGGAAGGGAATGGATGGGTACAGGGAGAGTCAAGACGCAAGGGGAGATTGGGCCCCATCTGTGGGTGCCTTGTTGACATCATGCCTCTATTCCAGGCCCAGTGGTTGAGTGGCCTCTCCCCTCAGTCTTGCCCAGAAGAGCCTGCCCTGCCCTGGGTAAGTATCAGAAGCATTTCCATGCTGAGATCCCTCACTCTCCTGTTCTCATGAGGCCCAGCAGTTTGAGGCAGGTGGGCTCTCTGGAAAAGCTAACTCTCCTGCTTCTCTGCTGTCCCTCTTAATCTAAGTCTAAGGCCTCTCAGTTAGGGAACTTGGTCCCTTCTTCCTGAGGGTGGGACTCAGACTGCTCTTCCTGCCCTAGCCTAGCTTCCTCACATGGCCCCTATCCTCCCCTATCATATGGCAGGAGCAGATTGCAGTTCGGTTATTTGACCAGGAGAGTTGTATAAGGTTGCAGGAGGGGCCTGGGACACTACCTGTGGCAACTCCTTATGGACCCCACCCCAGTAGAACCCCCAACCTCCAGGAGCTGAAGATGCAGGTGGGTCTGAGTGGGCAACAGCTGTGATGCCTGATGGGTAGTGAAAGGGCTGGGAAAGGGAGAAACAGCATAAGAGGCGGGTATGGGATAGGACAATGTGGATAGAGACTTGAACCCACATCTTGACACCTCACTGGGGTACTCTCTTACTCTCTCCCATCCACAGCGCATTGGTATCCTGCAGCAGCTTTTGCGACAGGAGGTAGAGGGGCTGGCAGGGGGCAAATGTGCCCCCCTTAATGGAGGCTCCTCTCTGGATATGGTTGAACTTCGGCCTCTGCTGGCTGAGATTTCTAAAACTCGGAATGCCCCAGAGCACAGTTTGGGGACTTCCCACCTTCCTGGACTGTTTCAGCACTCTGGGCTGCCAAAGCCCTGCGTTCCAGAGGAGGGTGAGGAACCACAGCCCTGCCCGGGAGCAGAGCCTGAGGTAGCTCAGCCCTGTCCTCCCGCAGAGCCAGGGCCCCCAGAGTCCTGCCATAGGAGAGAGCCTGAGGTACCAGAGCCCTCTGCCCAGGAACAGCCCTGCCCTCCGGTAGAGCCTGGACCCCTTCAGGCCTGTCCCCAGAGGCAGACTGGACTCCCAGAGCCCTCCCCTAGGCTAGAGTCTGGGGCATCAGAGGCCTGCTCCCTGGAACCTAGAAGTCCAGAGGCCAGCCCACATCCCTGCCACAGTCAGGGGGCTCCAGAGACCACCAGCCTGATCTTCTCCTCCCAACGCCCACTTTGTGCCAGCCCCTCTATCTGCTCACTCCAGTCTCTGAAGCCCCCAACAGGCCAGGCAGGTAAGGAGTTGGTTGGAAGGGGTTGTGAACAAAGGAGGTCCTCATCTCATGCTGGAGCAGGGGCCCCGCCCTGCACCAGGTGATCCCATGCTTTCCCTTCCCCACCTCCCCTGCCCCAGCCTGGCTCTCCCTCAGGAGGGAGGGAGAGGCTGCGCTTCCAGCCCTGTGCTCCTAATTGGCTTGACCCTTGGGAAGGGAGTGAGAAAGGGCAGGTTATGGTGGGAGGATAGGACTCCAGAGCCTGCCCTGAACTCTCTGTGGCCCTTGGCCCTCAGGCTCCAACAGTTTGGCCCCTCGAGCCTTGGCCCTGAGGCAGCGCCTCAAAGCATGTCTGACGGCCATCCACTGCTTCCATGAAGCCCGCCTGGATGATGAGTGTGCCTTCTACACCAGCCGAGCCCCTCCCCCAGGACCCACCCGGGTCTGCACCAACCCTGTGGCCACGTTACTCGAATGGCAGGATGCCCTGGTGAGCCTGTGTTCCACATCCAGGCTGTGCCTGCACGGCAAGCCTGTGGAAGTAGGAAGTGGGGCAGGGGCCAACCTCAGCTCCTTTACAGAGGTCAGGGAGCAGGGTTGGCTACTGTTCAAGGATGAGTGGGCTGTGACAAGGTCTTCTCTGTCTCCAGTGTTTTATTCCAGTCGGTTCTGCTGTCCCTCAGGACTCGCCATCATGAGGCATCCGCCTCCACCTACTCCTGCTCTGCCTTGCTCCTTTGTTTTAGCCCTTATTTATTGTTGGTCCACCCCATGGACTGGGAGCCAACACCCTTTTGTCCTTCAATAAAGTTTCTTAAGTGTCAAAATACCTGTTTCCTTCTGGTCCAACCTAAGCCATCTACTGCTGTCACTCTCTGATGGCCCACATGGTGGCAGTGTCCTCCAGCTTAGAAGCCAGCCCTGGGCTCTCAGGATGCCCTAGGCTCCCTCACCTAGGAGCTGTCCTGAAGGGAGGAAGTCATCCCACTCAGCAAGCGCTAGGAGTGTGTTGGGGGGCAAATGTGGGCCTACCGCCTGCCCTTCTCCTAGCTCTTGGAGATCACTGCCACTGACAGGAACCACCAGCTACTCCCTTAGCCCCTAGAGCTCCTCTTAGAACTCTTTCCCTGCATCAGGCAGAAAGCAGAAGCACCAGACCTGTGTCTTTGGAATCCTCCCTTGTGAGTGTCACTCTGGTTGGTGTCTCCCTACAATGTAAGGCCTCAAAGCTGTCCTGAGGCTGAGACCCTTTCCTTTCCATAGCAGAGTAGAAGCCCTAAGCTACTCCCCTTTTCTTCTCCCCTGGAGGCAGGCTTTGGCAGACAGTGATGGTCACAGTGGGAGTCCTTGAAGGAGTGAGGGATTGGGTCAGCCACTTTTGCCCACTCTGTGCACCAAGTTAGGAGGCACACACATTCTCCAACTTCACTTTATTCGAAGAGGCAACAGCAGCTGTAGCCCCAGGGCCTAACCCAGATGAGGGTGAAATGGTGATGAAATGGGGACTGTACAGAATGAGTTCTAAATGCTAGGAAAGAATTCATTAGTTCCTCCAGTTCACAGGAAGGCTTCCAGGGCCAGACCTTAGAGCCTGAAAATAGACATGAGGGGAGGAGGGGATGGCAGGAGAAGGTTGTCATGACAGGACCAGCGCCTACCCCATCCTAGTGTCTCCTCTCCTCCCGCCTAGATGGGCTCCTGTTTCTATTCTCTCCCTCCCAAGATGCCAGGGCTTCCCTTCTGCTTTCAGTGGCTCTGAGCTCTAGCTAGTGAAACTGTTCCCCAGCTACCGGCAGAGGAAAGCCACGACCGTGGCCTCTCTACCTCCCGGCTTTCACAGGCAGACAGGGATGCCACTGGTCCCTTCCCAAGCCCCTCTGCTCCTTCTCCGCCCTGGCTTCCTCCACTCTCCAGCCACTTATACCCCGGAGCACCAAGAGTCCGCCCATTAAGGCCGCTTCCGGGAGTGGGAGGATTGGCCCCACCGCCAGGCTCTCAAAGGATGGGGTGGCGCCTTGGGTGGGGCCAGCTGAAGGTGGGTGAGGAGGGGAGCTCAGGCGCAGGGCGAGCGGGAGCGCGGGGGATGGGGCCCGGCTCAGTCCGGGTAGATGATGAAGCCAGAGAAGGTGCTGTACTTGTTGGTGTTACCGCCGTGCACCTTCCCCCCGTCCAGCTTGATGAAGACTTCGTCACCCACGTCAAGGTGCAGGATGACGCTGTTGCTGGCATAGTCGTAGTTCTGGTCCGCGTCCTGAGCAATGGCGCTGGCCCGGACCTAGTGAGGGAGAAGAAGAGAACAACTCACTCATGTCCTGTGTGGGGCTGGAGCGATGAGAGGGGTTGGGCCCAGTAGGTGCAGCTGGGCATGTGAAGGCCCGGTGAGGGTAGCAGACGGCAGGGGCAGGGGAGGACAAGGAGAGTCCAGGAGATCCCTGAGCTGCTCAGGCACTGCCGTTCACTAGCCGTGTGACTCAGGCAAGTTTCATGCCTTCTCTGGGCCTCAATTTGAGCTATATGGTGGGAGATAATAATAGAGCCTACCTCATAAGGTTGGTAAGACTAAATAAGTTGTTACACGTGAAGTGTGTTAGAACAGTGCTTTGCACATATAAAATGCTATATAGGATTTGCGATTACCATTTAAAAAATAAAAATTGCCTGTAGGAAAATTTCTAAGAAGCTGAACCCCTAAACTTGCATTCCTTTCCCCCAGTGTGATAGGGCTCAGGTGTGTCTCTGCGTACGCAAGAGTGCCGGGCCATAGCAAAGTGCAATGATGCCTTCTTGCCTCCGGGAGCCTATTTCCCCTCCTACCGCCTGCTGGCGCCCCGACTTGGGGGTCGCCTTCCATACTAACAGGCCTCTCCTCCCCTCTGGCCTCGCTGCTGCCGGTCGCCTCGGGCCGCCAGCCCCCTCCCCATTCCCACTCTTGCTGTCCCGCGGGGCTGGTTATTAACTTATTAATTATTCATCATTATTCTAATCACTATTTACCATCCCCAGGGCCGCAGCGCCCGCGCCGCAGAATACTGAGTGGGAGCCGCGCGGCCCCCGCCCCCTCGGAAACCGACACGCTCAGACACAGCCTCGCCCCCTCTGCGCTCAGATACCGGACACAGACCACACACACTTACTCAGCGCCACACGCAGATAGACCCCGCTCTATTCTCACACCTTCGCACCCCGCACCCACAGACACACTCGCATCAGGCACACACGCACACTCCCTTACACTCATGCACTATCTCACTCCCACACAGACACACATACACGCTCACTCCCTTTCCCTGGGTTCCTGGGGCGGCCCTGCCGGGAGGAGACCCCAGTCCAGTGCCTGCGGGTCTTGGGAGCTGGAGAACTCTGCGCCATATCCGGACGGGGGTTTGGACAGCCAGACAGCAGGCCTGATGCGCCCTGTCAACACCACCCTATCCATCCCGGCATTGAGGTCACCGCTCAGCCCCAACCCCCAACCTTACCCCGCCCCCCCCCCCCCCCTTGGCCTGCCTGGCCCAAGCACCTCACACGACACCCACTCCTGCGGCCTCTTGCTCCTTCTATGCGTGTCCCAGTCCTGAGCTGAGTCCTTGAGGACTATTGTCCCAAGCCAAGGCAGCAGTGACTCTGATCTGACCACAGGGGCAGAGAGCAGCAGAACCTGGCGCGGAGAGGTTGCCAGGGAGGATGTGGGGCCTACTGACCAGGCTGGGGTCCCAAGGCTTCTGCTCTTTCCATCCCTTGCCTCTTTCTTCCTCCAAATCCATTCCTTCAAGCCGCCTGGCTGGCCCCTGAGCTGCCCTACCATTTCCCACCTCTGCCTACGGATTCAGTATTATCAGCAGAGGGTAAGGCCTGCTGTAGACTAGCCCCAGGCCCTGGGGCTAGCAACAGACCTGCCTGGCAAATGAGAGAGTGTTTTTTTTTTCTTTTTACCTTTTCCTCAAAAATCCAAGCTGAATGTCCCCACATGGGAATGGCTGCCAACTGTCCATTGCCTGAGACCAGGATTCCATTCTAATTCGAAGGAGCAAGACTCCAGGTAACTCGCCCATCGCCAGTCTGGGAAGCTGGAAGCCCAGGAGGGCTACCCCGAAAGAGAGGGTGTCTCACGACCGCACGAGAAAGGATGTTAATTGGCAGGGAAAGACACCAAAGAGGTTTGGTGTACGATTGCCTATAGTCGGAGTCTGAGGTAGCAGCTGCAGAGACATTAAATTTTGAGTCCTGAATTCTAATTCTGACACCATTCCTAATGCTCCATGAGACCCTGAGCTGGTCGTTTCCTTTCTTCAGCCCCCAATTCCTCTGGCTAAATGAAGTGATTTCTAAGTTCTTGGCAGCCGGCCGTTCCTGGATTCAGCCACGGTGTTCGGGGAAGGGGTTCGGGTTGTGTAATGAGTGCAGGGAAATAAAGCCGCCCGGGTGGATCTGGGGCTGGGTGGGAGAGGGCATCTCACCTGTCCATTCTTCATCAGGTCCGCCCACATGCTGGTGCCGTCGCCGCCGCGCATGAGCACATGGTAAGCAAAGAAGTAGACACCTGGCATGGGGCAGGTGAACTTGCCACTGGCCGCCTCATAAGCGTTGCCCACGTTGGTCACCACGTCGTCGAAGCGCAGCACCTCATAACCTTCGTGTGGCCTCCGCAGGCCCGCGTAGAAGGCAATGCGAGGCACATAGCCAGCAGGGGGCGCCACCCCGCCCGGGCCTGGGCCGGGAGGGCCCGGGGGACCTGGCTTGCCGGGCTCTCCTGGAGGCCCTCTGGGACCTGGCGGTCCCGGGGGTCCTCGCAGACCTGCCTTCCCGCGCCGGCCCATCTCTCCCTTGGTGCCCGGCGGGTAAGGGGGCACGGAGGCTGGCGCGCCGTCGGTCCCTGGGCCTCGAGGCCCATGCGGGTCGCACACCATGCGGCAGCGACCCAGCATCTCGTAGTGCGCCGGCCCGCGGGAGCTCTGCACCAGCAGTGGAATGGCCACCAGCAGAAGCAGCACCATGGCCACCCCGACGGCCGCGCCCGCCACCCGCTTTCGGCGGCTCAGCCGAGACGCGGCCAGGGCCAGCAGATCCTCTTCACTCTTGGGCGCAATGGCGACGGAGGCCCGGGGCTCTCCTCGGGCCCCAGAGGCGGTGGCCGGGCTCGGGCCTGGGTCGGGAACCCCCCGACGGCTGCGCCCGGCCCCCCCGCCCCTGAGGGCTCCCGCCTCAGCGGTGCTATTCCCCAAATCTGTCAAGGCGGAGGTCCCCCCGTGGGCTGGGCCACAGGCAGCTCCCGACGGTTCAGAACCCGCGGTCCTCTATTACCCTCCTGTTCAGCCTAACACTCCCGGGCGCCTGAAATCAGCGGCTTCTCGGACGGCTGGTTTCTTACAGATCTAGGATGCCTGCTCTCCGGACAGCTGCTTTCTCAAGGATGGCGGCGCCTGGGTCCCCGGCTACCCAGACGGATCGCTCCCGGCCGGAGCGGGGACTACTCTCCGCACTCTGGACGTCCCGGGTGGCGCTCACCGGACGCGACCTCCTCACAGGTTTGCGCTCTGGTTCTTGGCGAGCACTGACTTGCCTTTCGACCCCCGCCGCTGCCCCAGCCCCTGCTAGAGCCCTGGTCCCGCGTCTCTCTCCTGCTAGCGCTCTGGCTCTCTGCGTCCCCAACCTTCTCCCCTCCCTCCCGGGGCGGCAGTGCGGGTGGTGTGAGCCGCCGCGCGGCGGGAGCCTCTATAAGCGGCGGGGGGCGGAGCGACCCCTGGTGCCCAGAGCGGGAAGCGCGGGGGCGGGGCAGGCAAAGGCCCCCACCCGCGTCCATCCAGCCTCTCGGTTCCTGCCCCGCTCTGAGCCGGTTCTGCAGGGATTCACTGCCCCCACCCTATCCTTACTTTCACCCTCTTCCCCGAGTGTGGTATTCCCTGAGCCCAGAGAAGCCAGAAACAGCGATGGGATAAAAAGGGGTGGAGATACACACACAGAAAAGACGGAGACGGATTCCAGGGCTAAAAAGAACCCTCCTCCCCCAAAGAGAAGCCCACAAACAAGAAGGGCGAGAAAAGACAGAAATTCGTCACCCCACGCCCCGCAGTGCCCGTGACCAAAGAACATATGGTAAAGGGTTCAACTGGCACATGGTGGCCTGAACGGAAAAAGGTAGATCTCCAGTCCCGCGTCCCCTCGACCCCCAGTGTTGGGGGGCGCAGAGCAGCCGAGTGAGTGAGGGAGGAGAGAGAGCGAGAAAGCAGACCAGCCTTGGGGAGCGAGCAGGAAACCGACAGGAAAGCAGAGAAGGAGCGACAGGGAAATCAAGAGACGGAAAGCCAGATAGAGACGCAGAGACAGAGACAAAGCTTGGGAAAGAGACTAACTGACAGCCCCCGAGGGGGAGAGGGAGAGACAGAGACGGAGAGAGAGAGACTGAGCCGAGACAGGTTGACAGATCGAGAGAGAAATGTAAATGGCGCGCTGCAGAGAGACACCCAGGTCCGTGTTCGGACTCCAATGTGACATATCAACTGTGGGGAAGACGCGGGGGCGGGGCGGTTCTTGGAGCAGAGTGGTAGGCTCTGGGCCTGTGCATTGTGACAGTGTGCTGGCAAGTGTGGACATGGCCTTGGGACCCCGGCCTCGTGTGTCCCTGGGTGAGTGGGATTGCAGATTGTGTGTTGTCGTTGCATGTGTGTGTGTGAGGGCTGTTTCAAGGGAGGTTTTGTATATGTCTTCCTCTTAGTCCCTAAATGTGGGACCCCAGGAATGCCATCCCTCCTATCTCAGGACTGAAGAGTTTAGACAGTCTACTGGGGAGAAATAGTCAGAACGCAGTTCTAGTCGCACTTGCCCTGCCCAGCCCAGCCCAGCCCCACCCCTGCCCTAGTCCTACACCTTGTCCAGCCCCAGGATCTCTGCCCCTTCTCCCTTCCTCAAAGGTCTGTGGTTAGATGGAAACCCAGAGAAGTAGGACCCCACATAATAAATGTTTGGGGGAGGGATTTGAAGTTATGCAAATTAACATAACCAAAATGCAGATTAAGTGTTAGGCACCCTCCTGTGAGAGGTGACTGTGTCTGTCATTCTGTTGACCCGGAGGGAACACAAGCTTTGTTAGATCCCTCTCTGTGAGGTGTCAGAGTCCAGGGAAAAAGCTAATGGCTGCATCATTCCTTAGGGTCTAGCCTCTCTGCCGGAAATTTCTTGCTCATAGGCACCCCAGGGCCAGAGGCTTGCAGAAGGGACTCCAGGACTGGGGCAAAAGTGGGGATGAGTCCCTGGAGTTGGAGACCCTGCAGGTGGACGGCTGCAAAGGAGCTCCTTGAGACTAGGATAAGGATAAGCCAAGACTGTCATGTATAGGAATCAGTTGTGTAAAAAGGTGGGCACAGGGCACGCCGGGGCATGGTTATTGGGTGGAAGGTGATGTCCTCATCTCTTGTTTCCTGTTCCCCTTCCCTGCACCTTCCAGCCCACAATGGGACAGGGAGAAAGAGGTTGCCGGGGCTGGGCCTGTGTGGAGAGAGGCCCCTGTGTGCTTGAAAGGGTTAGGAGAGAAAGGATTGGCAGTCAGTGGGGGAGGGGCCTCCTCCTCCAACCATAAATACAAATTTTATTCAAGGTCTTTGTCGCCATTTGTCTTCCTCGGGGGGCTGAGGGCCATGTTGCCCCTTGCATGTCTAATTCCAGATCTGCTCCCCCAGGCTGGATGATGGATGGATCAGAGAGGAGAGAGCAGGCAGGGGCTCACACGGGCCTCCCCTGCCCCATCCTTAAGCCCCATCAACCCAGGTCCTACCACCCGTCTCCTTCCTCCTCCTCCCTCCCCTCCCATCCCTCAGTCACCAGAGCTCTCTCGGCTCCCCACCCCACTCTCTTACTCACCAAGGCCCTCCTTTTGAGCCCCTCACCTCAGCCCCTTCCAGGTCCCAGCCCTCTTCTCTCGGGAGCTTCCCTTCTCCTCCCATCCCCAGCCCAGGCTGTGAGCTGCGGTGACCAGCAGGGCTGCAGGCAGCAGTGGGTTGTGTGTGGTGGGGGGAGCAGGCTTGGCTCACAGGGAGCCGAGGGGCCAGCTCCATGAATTTATTCATGTTCTGTTGCTCTTTCCCCACGCTCTGGAATGAAGCTGCCAGCTCACCAGGTCCTTATTGCTTCCCCTGCAGCTGTCACATTCAGTCGAGGAGGGACCTGGGTAGGGTCAAGGCCAGCCAGTGCTCCTGGAGCCAGAAGTCAAGTGTCTGGGCTCAAGAGGAAATAGTGGGGCCCAGTGTGGGGTCTGGGACGATTTACCCAGAGCTGCTTAGGCAGCCAAACTGGAAGGCCCCAGGGAGATGGTGTGGTTGGGTATGGGAAATAGACAAAGAAGGGTATGCTGAAGGACATAGAAGGGGCAGTGGAGGTGGGGACAAGGCTGATAGGGGGATGGGAGGGGAGAGGGAGCTTTTAAGGAGTCCCCTAGGCTCCCTTATTTAAAAGCACCACCCAGGGGCCGGCTCCGTGGCGGAGTGGTTAAGTTTACGCGCTCCACTGCGGCGGCCCAGGGTTCAGATCCTGGGCGCTGACATGGCACCGCTCGTCAGGCCACATTGAGGTGGCCTCCCACATCCCACAACTAGAAGGACCTGCAACTAGGATATAAAACTATGTCCAGGGGGGTTTGGGAAGATAAAGCAGAAAGAAAAAAAAGATTGGCAACAGTTGTTAGCTCAGGTGCCAATCTTTAAAAAAATAATAATAAAAAAGTAAATAAAAGCACCACCCAGTCAGAATCCTACCTTAACCTCTACCCTTGACTCTGCACTAACCCTGACCCTAATCCCAAATTATAGACTTGACTCCTCTCTACTCCTAAAATGAATCCTAACTCTTTAACCAGACCCTAATGGAACCCATCACCACCTGTCCTGTCCTGTCCTGGAACCCAGAGGCCTCCCCCAAATTTGCCCCAGGGCTTACAGCTAGGTGTGTGTCAGAGTTCTGAGAACCAGACTTTGGATTAGCATGTGATTAGCATATGATTTGCATGTGATGTGTACCTTCTACTCTGAGGAAGTTTTCCTGTTAAAATTTTATGAGTCTAGAGGAAAGGTCCTGGCTCCTTGAAGGTTCTCTTTTTTTTGTTCCTTCTCCCACACTCCTTGTCAGTAACCCAGACTCTCTCAAGGGAAGAAAGGAGGTGAGAAGATGAGCAACAGGGGGCTCATGAGAGGGAAGATCCTGGCAGTGTGATCTGCCCCTGTCACTTGCAGTGTAACCTCCACAAGCCTCAATTTCCTCATCTGTAAGAGGAGAGGAACCAGCTGGCTGATGTTACCTTAGGATCTAAGGAAGTGGGTTTTGGTTTTTTTTCTTTTCTTTTCTAGCACACTCTGCTTCCTCGCCTTTCAGTGTCTTTCATGGTGTGGTTCTCCCCGACTCTGTACACACTCTCTGGCTTTCAGCTCCCGCATCGACGATCGCATAGACATGGAGGCAGCCTGGGTTGCCTGGTACCGCACCCCCAGTATGAATAGAAAAGAACTTTGCCCACCTGAGAGGATGGGGGTAGCACGAAAAGGAAAATAACATTATTAAGGGCTTACTGTACTTTAGGGCTTTTACACGCAAGTTCTCCCTGCATCCTGGCAGCACCCCTGAGAGGTGGATATAGTGTCTCCACATTTTACAGATGAGGAAACTGGGGCCTAGAAAGGAGAAATGGCCTGTGCTGTAACGCCCTGTAAGTGGCAGCCCCAGAATTGGAATTCTGATCTCCTGGCTTCTGTCTCAGTGCCCTGGAGAAGAGAAATGGTGTGGAGGCAGTGGATGGGGGAGAGAAGCAGGACAGGAGTGGGGAGTGAGATATGAATGGGTCTCAGGGGAGACTTAAGAATGAGGCCAAAGGGGCAGGGCCTTGACTCAGTGTGTCCCTCATCCTCCACCCTCAGCGCTATGGAGCCTGACACCCAACAGGTGCTCAACTGTTAGCTAAAGGATGTCGGTAGGCCGAAGTTAGCTGCGGAGAAGAGCTGTTTAGCCGGAGGAGGAGGGGGCATAGAAAAGAGAGGGAGAAAATAACGAAACGAACCGGAGGAAAATGTGCTCAAGAGGCGAAAGGGAGGAGAGCTGACCGAGAGGGTTGAGGGTCGCTCTCCTCCTCCCACAACCGGTGGGGGAACGGTCATGCCCCAAGAGCTTGCAAGCTTTGTCCCCTGGCACAGAGGGTTCACAGGCCTCAGCCGCGGGCGAGAGGGTGAGTGAGCCCCCAGGCCTAGGGCTTCCGCTCTTCCGCCGCACGGAGCGCCCGGCACCGCAGCTCCATGCAGCAACGGGTTCAAAGGGCCGCACCAGCGCCCACAGGGCTGAAGACTGGCTCCTGGCTCCCAGGGGAGGTGGTAAAGGTTACTTCCAAGGCGTCTGTCAGGAGAGAGCGCGCTGCTGTCTGACTTCCGCAGCCCTTGACCCTTGGCCAGGTGCGTCTCCTCCCCGTAGCCTGCCTCTCCACCTCCTTTTGCTCCCCCCTCGTCCCCTCCGTCAGCCTGCTTCAGCCTCCAGTTAATGAAATGTGGCGAGAGGCCGCACAGACAGCTGTCAGACCCCTCATTTCTCCGCTGGGATACTGGATCCCGCGCTGGGAGACCGACAGGTGAGCAGAGGAGGGGTGGTGCGGGGAGCCGAGGGAGGGGCCCCGGCTGGTGAGAGGCCGGAGCCCGGGGGGCAGCGCCAAACTGGAAGCCTCGAGGGCTCGGCTAAGCGGGGTCGGCCTTAGGATGCTTTTTCAGTCCGGGGCCCCTAGCTCTTTCCTCTTCTCCGAAAAGCAGGAGACTTAACGAGCCC
Organism: Equus quagga; assembly: GCF_021613505.1. Classification (NCBI taxonomy): domain Eukaryota; kingdom Metazoa; phylum Chordata; class Mammalia; order Perissodactyla; family Equidae; genus Equus; species Equus quagga. The sequence goes on along the minus strand of NC_060267.1, from coordinate 18,700,212 downwards.
CACCCCCTCCGCGCCCGGACTCGAGTAGGCCCGGGACTCCTGCTCCCGCACCTTAGGCGGGCCTGGCTCCCGTGGGCGCCCCGCGCAGCGGCTGTGAGCTGGCGGCCGCGGCCCGGTGCTTCCTCCCACCTCCTTCCATCCCTTCCTTCTTGCTCCCCCTCCTTCTCGCGCTCCCTCCCCGGCGGCCGCGGCCTTTATTAGGGATTCCGCGGCTGTCGGTCCCGCCATCCATCCTGTCCGCCGGCAATTAGGCGGCCAGACAAAGAGCAGCTTCGGATGGATGAGGGTCCCGGCGGATCGGAAATGTGAAGGGTCAGCGCTGCCGCCCGCGGCGCACCCCGCTCCCCCCTCCGCATAATCACTGGCCGCCCGTCACTCAGCTCGCCTCCCGGGGAGCTCGGGGGCCGGGGATGGGGAGAGGCCGGGTGTGGGACTGCAGCCTAGGCACCCAGGGCAGGGCAAGGGTGGACCTACACCTAGGGCAGCAGGAGGGACGCCTCCTGCGGGAGAACGGAGGACGGCGGGACTGCGGGAGGCTGGAGGCCCCCAGAGGAGAGAGGGCAGAATATGGCCCCGGGCGTTCCCTGAAGGCATCCTGGGGAACCCTACCTGGGGACTTCCAGTGCAGAAGCGGGGACTCTAGCCGCAGGAGAGAGAAGGATGGTGGCCCAGGCTCCGCCTGCTGAGAGACTTGGGGACGAAGCTCTAGGGCCTCGGGTCTGTACGAGGGGAATTGCGGCCGGGACGAGCCCCCTCGGGAAACTGAGGGTCTGTAGCCTGATGCGCCTCCTATCGGAATAGAATGATACTACGCTTCTATTCCCAGGACTCTTAAGTGAAATCCAACCCATCCACATCAAATCCAGAAAAGCTCCAAGGCTGGGCAAACCCGAATGGAGCCGAGAAGAAGTTCAAGGACTTCGGGTTTTTACAGCGGATTCTTCGGCGCTACCTCCCAGCTGACAAATCAACATCTCAATCTGACAATTAGTGGTCGAGGTGGGGGGAGAGGGTCCCTCGTCGCCGGGCTGGCTTGGCCCTCCGGGCGGGAGGCAGAGAGGTGGGCGGTGCTGGCAGTGATGAACGACTCCGGGGGGGGGCCCACGGCCGGGAGCTCGCATTCATTACTCGCCTGACAGGCGGGCGGCGGACCGGGCGGGCCTCGAGTGGACGTGCGAGGAAAGAGGCCAGTGGCAGGAGGGAGAGAAAGGGAGACGTTTAACAGCCCCAACGCCCGGTCAGCTCCCGATTCTTCCCCTGGACCCTGGTACTTGACTTCCTTGAGCTCGGTCTCTCAGCTGTAGGAGGGCTCTGGTTGCAGAATTTGGGGAGCAGGGGGGCGGGACCTAAGCCCTTTCTCAGGTTAGGCGATTTAAGGTCTAAGATGTCAAGAAACGATGTGGACAGGCCTTAGGACTAGGCGCTTCAGCCTGACCTGGGAGGAATTGCGCGTGTCTGCCCACACAGAGGTGCTGTGTGTGACAAGGATTGATGGGTGTGGATCGGGAGTGGGGACCAGTGACTGTGAGTGTCAGTGTTAGGGATGTGTCCGCCTGATTTTGTCAGTGGAGGTGTGAGCTGCCTGTGTCTGAGGATGAGCTGCCACCTCTCCCTGCTTGTCTCTGTGCCCACCCCCCAAAACACACCACCTGCTGTCAGCTCTCTGTCTCCAGTTCTGTAGGAAATGGCAGTGTGCACGGTGACAGCTGAGGTGTGCTGCTGGGGGTCGGGGGAGAGATGTTAACTGTGAGAATGCTGGTCTGGACAACTGCATCCTTCCATCTGCCCCCTCCCCCCGCACCCCCCCTCCCCAAATAGTCCCTTCCCCAGACCTCCTGAAAGTAGTGGAATTTTTCCCCCCACAAAATCTTGAAGACTTAGTCGCTGAGTCCTGGGGAAGGAAGTGGTACCAGTTTTCTACAGTCCACACCCCTACACATACACACAATCTCCATCGCATATACAAACAGTCTGCAATACAAGTGTGGTCTCCAACCCATCTGGTTTCCCCAGGCAGGTGGTGGTCAGAGAGGAGGAGGTGGATCTCAAGAAGGGAAGGGGCAGACCATCAGACCCACAAGAGAGCCCACCTCTTTGGGGCCAGGGCTAGTGGCCCCTGGGACCCTTACCTTTTGGATCTCAGGTCCAGTTACTATTTGACACCTTGGGAGGATAATGCTAATGATAATCTAATTCCTCCTCCCTAGCAACTCTCTTTCATCACCTGGCTTTGTCTCTACTCCCTTCCCTCACTCTCAAACACACCAAAAGGTTGAGCATGGCCTCCTCCCCAGGCCTGAATCTCCTGGGTCTATAGGGCAGAGAGTTGGGGTGATTTTGGCTCTCTGGTCCCCTGCTTTGTTCACTGTGTCTTTCAGCCACCTTTCCGTTGACTTGTTCTTCTTCATAGCTAGGGTATCTCTTGGAGCCTCCAGACCTTTGTCTTTGCACCCATCCTTGTGTCTGCATGTCTCCACGTTTAGGAATCTCTTCCAAATCTGTCTCCCTACATTTTGATGTGTCTCTTTGTTCTCCCTCTGGGAATACCCCTGCGCACCAGTGAGGCTCATGTGGATGGGGAAAAGGAGTAGGGCTACCTTCCTGCCCCCTTCCAGGGGCAACTGCAACCCAAGGATGGCCACGCAGTATCAGGGCCCGGGAAGGGGGGTCGCTTCTTATTCAGGGCACAGGCACCTTGGACCCTGCCCGGCTGTCCGCCCTCCCCACCCCCACCCCCAACCCCCCGCAAGCCGCCCTCCTCCAGGCCCCGAACCCTCCGCCCACTTGGAAAAGGCAAATTTGACATTTTTAAATCCTGAGCCTTAGAGGGATCGATGCGGCCCGGGGGCCCCGCCCGGGGTCGATATTCCTGATTGGGAAGCGGCCGCTGAGCCGAGCCCGCGTGTAAATCACCCGGATGGGGGGAGGGGGCGCGGGAGCCAACGGCGTCCCACCTCGCGGACCGCGGGTCCCGGCCCCGGCCGAACCCCAGCGCAATGGAATGAGGAGACCAACAGGCCTTAGAGACCGGGAGACCAGCCCGCTCAGGGGCTCCCCCCTTCCCCCGCCCAGCTCTGCCAACTCTGCGGGCCGGCTCCGGTCTCGCTTCAGCGGCCGCCACCCTCCGTTGCCCCTGGAGCCGCCGGGGAGGCCGGTGTCGGAGCCAGCCATGCGGCGGCTCCTCTCCGGCCGCTCCCGCGGGGCCTGGGCTTCGGCGGCGGCTGTCACGAAGCCGACAGGCCGGGCGGGCCGGGAAGGGGAGGGTGGCGGGGGAGAGCTGGGAGGGAGGCTGGCGCGGCTCTGGCTCACAGTGGGCGCGCAACAGATGTTTGCGGAATTGAGGGACAGCAAGGTGGCGTGGGTCACCGAGCGGCGAGGAGCCGGGGCTGGAGGGCCGGGCGGGGCAGGGGGCGGCCCAGGCCCGTCGAGGGTGGGAGTCTGGACGGCCGCGGTGGGGGGAGCAGGCACCCGAGGGCGATCTGGGGACGGCTGAGCTGGAATAGACCCCCTCTTCCAGAGACGAGGGTAGTTAAGAACAAAAGAGAACGGAGCGAGCAGGGAAGTTTGGGCCGCATCTACAACCGGCTCCGACGCCCCTGCCCGCCAATCCTCGCAGTTCTCTGCTGGGGAGACCGAGGCAGCCGAGGCTGAGAAGGGCCAGGAAGGTTAAAAGAGGGATCAGCGACGCGGCTAGAGCAGCAACACAATTCCCAACGTCTCTGGATTCACCTGCCCACCCCGGGTCCGCTTGGCGGTACACACGCCTCCAGCTCCCCCACCGCAGCTCAGACCCTCCCCGCCCGCTCCAGCTTGTCAGTTCCCCCCACTCCCCACCTCGCGCCAGTTTATAGAACAACAATTTGGGGAAAACAATCCGGGCCGAGTGACGGCCCCGTAATTGTGACAAAGTGAGTGCGGGCGGCTGGAGAGAGCGCTAGGGCGGGAGCGCGGCGGGGCGAGGCGGAGGCAGGGGTGCCTCCCGCCCGCCCCGGCGCCCTGTCGTTCTCATTCCGATCACCTCCCATCCCTCTCCTTGACTCTTCTCCAATTCGTCTTCTCCCGGCCCCTCGCGCCTCCCTTCGCTTGTTCTTCCATCGCTCTTCCCTTTCCTCTCGGTAACGGCTCTTCTCCCGCCCCGACCCCGCTGCAGCCCCTCCTCTGGTGCGCGTTTTCCTCTCTCACTTCTCCCCCTCTCCTCCGCCCTCCACTCATTTCTCCATCTTTTCCTCGGGCTCGTGTCGCCCTTGGGCCCCTGACTCCCATCGCACAAGCCTCTTCTCTTCCTCTCCAGTCCTGGCTTCCTGAGATCGAGCCCTGAGCCCCTTCCGCGACCCCCACTCTCTGGGAGGCAGCACAGCCCCGCGCTCCTGGGTTCCTCGGGCTTCGAAGCTAGCCACGCGCGTCGGCCCAGGGGCCCGGGCGGCCTGCCCCTTCCCCCTGCCGCCGCTGACTCCCCCACACCGCTCCCTGCGCCCGGAGCGAGTTTGTTTGTCCAGCGGCGGCGGCCGCCGCCCGCGCTGTTTGCCGAGCTTAGCTCGCCGCCACGCACTGCGGGCCCAATTAAGTCTCATTCATTATTCACCGCCCCTGTCCGCCCCCGCCCCCAGCTGGTGGCTCCGGCGTCGCTTTGGGGCCCCTCCCAGCCCTGGCCCCTCAGTGAGCCCTAAGGGGCAGTTCGGCGAGCCGCATTCCCTCCCCTGGCCGGGATAAGGACCGAGGGGGCTGGCGGTGTGGAGGGAACAGAAGCTCTTTGCCAACTGCAGGGAGGCGACATGGGTGAAGCCCCCCAGGCCCACACCACCCCAAGTGGAGGCTGGGAGACGTTGGAGATCCAAGCATTTCCTTTACAGAGGCGGAAAGAGGCCCAAGAAGCGGCATGACTTGCCAAGGTCACATAGCAGAACCAGGATTGGAGCCCGGGACATTGAAATGAAGGCATCTTGCATCCCAGCTCCATGCCAGCACCGAGGCGGGAGGACGGCAGATTACTCTTGGGCTGCGCCTCGCTCTCCTGGTGGGACGCCCCTCACCCCCAACCCCTTTTTGCTCCTGGTTCTCCTCGCCACAGCCAGTGGATACAGCAGACTTGGGGCTCTCGCTGGATTGGGAGGCTCCTCAGGTCTTAGGCTCAGGTCTAGATGTAGTACCCCCTGACTGGTAGGCCTGGAGGTGGGGCAGTGAGGCAAACTCGGGGAGGGGTCCCCTCTCTGCAGCCTGACCGTGGGTGACTCTGACTTAGAGGAATTAGAAATGGAGCCATTTGAGGCAGTCTTGAAGAGCAACGGAGTAGGGAGAGAAGAGAGTGCAGACCGAGGTGAGGGAGGAGTCACTCTCCCATTTGTAGGGGTGGAAAGGGGCGATCAAGGGCCTATTTTTGCGTTTATAGGGGACCGCCCTCGGCTGCTTTGCCGGGGCAACTGGACAAGGTGAGTCTGGGGCCCCGCCCGGCCCCGCCCGGCCGTAAGCGGCAGCGCCACCTGGCGGTTGTGGTGCCGCGGTGCAGGTGTGCTCGGTCTGGAGCGGGGCGCTGCGCCCGTCCCTTAGAGCCTGGGGAGGCTGGATATGCCGGGAAAACCTTAAACAGTTTATCCGAGAGGACGGGAGAGAGGAGCCCGAGGCTGGAAGGTGATCCGAGGGGCCTGGGGAGGGCATTAGGGAGGGGCCTGGCCCTGACGGCCTGACTTCCGTGACAAAGCAAACACTGAAAGACAAAGTCCATTTGGATGGCAGTGGGAGCAGAGTGAGAGGGGCCATTTTGACTCTGTGGTCTAAGGAAATGACTGATCCGCCGGGGTCCGGGAGCCGGGGTACCCAGGTACGGCCGCTCACCCAGGGGCTAGCGGGTGCTGACTCCTGAGGCCCACACTACGCAGAGAGTAGAGACTGGCAGGTACACCTTTGGCATCTGGTTTGATATTCTGGGGATTCGTCTGGCTGCTTTGGAGAGACTTTCCAAGTCTGCCCTGGAAGGAGGTGGTTGAATTATGGGGTGCCAGGGTCTAGATCAAAATGTAGCTTTCCTGAGCTGTTTAAGTGGAGGGAATTCAAGACCTCTTTCAAGTTTGACTCGTGACCTGGAGAGACGGGAGGCTGGAGAGGAGCTAAAACCTTGGCCAGGTGTCTGAGTGCAGCCATAGTCAGAGTTGGGGGTGGGGCAGGGGACTTTCAAAATGTGTAGGACTTGGAAGGGCATTGTATTCACTCCTATTCACTCCCCCCCACCACCTCATGGGTCATTTGGGGAGGAGGGGGAGTCAGTGGTCTGAGGGGAGCGCTGAAATTTAAGCTTTGCTTTTTTGTCCCGTGTGCGGAGTTCTCAGTTACTCAACTGAAAGCGTTTAAAACATTCTTCTCCCCTAAATATCGAGTTGCTGTGGTTGTAAAAAAACAGAAATGAGATGCTAGACTGAAGGCTACGGGAGAACCAGCATTTCAGGTTCACTCAGGAAGATCTGGACTCCATTGATATTGGAAGGAGAAATGGTTACTGTGTTAGGACCTGAGTGTCATGTTATGACTGCTTTTTCCCATCTCTTAGGGTCTAAGGATAACTCTGGGGCCATGACGGACATGATTCTCACAGAGGATCCCAGATTTCTACACTCTGAGCAACATCAGGTGCCGCTGGACTTGTTCTGAAACCTTTTCTCTAGAGGATGGCCAAGGGGCTCCTGTTGACCTATGCCCTCTGGGCTGTAGGGGGCCCTGCTGGGCTCCACCACCTGTACCTGGGACGAGACAGCCATGCACTGCTCTGGATGCTTACCCTGGGGGGTGGCGGGGTGGGCTGGCTCTGGGAGTTCTGGAAGCTCCCAAGCTTTGTAGCTCAGGCCAACAGAGCCCAGGGGCAGAGGCAGAGCTCAGGACGGGGGACACCCCCCCTGAGTCTCATTCGCTTTGCTGCCCAGATGATAGTGGGCATCTATTTTGGCCTTGTGGCTCTCATTAGCTTTTCTTTCATGGCCAACTTCTATATTGTAGGCCTCCCACTGGCGATTGGCTTAGGAGTCTTGCTGGTGGCTGCTGTTGGCAACCAGACCTCAGACTTTAAGAATACTCTAGGGGCGGCGTTTCTTACTTCTCCTCTCTTCTATGGCCGCCCCATAGCCATCCTGCCCATCAGCTTGGCTGCCAGCATCACAGCCCAGAAGCATCGCCGCTACAAAGCCTCATTTGGTTCTGAGACTCTCAGTGTGCGACTCTACCGCCTAGGCTTGGCTTACCTTGCTTTCACGGGCCCGCTAGCATACAGTGCCCTCTGCAACACAGCTGCCACCCTCAGCTATGTGGCAGAGACCCTTGATTCCTTCTTGAGTTGGTTCAGCTTCTTCCCCCTCCTTGGCCGCCTCATGGAATCTGTCTTGCTTCTGCCTTATCGAGTCTGGAGGCTGCTGGTGGGGGATCCTGGCTTCAGTAGCACTTACTTCCAGGAGTGGGAGAAGCTCTATGAGTTTGTTCGCAGTTTCCAGGATGAGAAGCGTCAGCTGGCTTACCAGGTAAGGCTTTCTTCCTTCTCATTCCTTTCTGGGACCGGTCCGAGAGTTACGCTAAGCCTTATTGGAGCTGATCCTCCTTATGTGGAAGTACTGTTTTCACATGTGCTGGGTCAGGCCCCAGAAGGGTGTCCTGGCTTCTTTGGGCTTCTGTGTGCGAAGGTGAAGGTGCAGAGGCTCTAATAGTGAGTGGGAAAATGATATGTGTATATTATTTACTTTTTATGGAGGTATGACATAAGTAAAGTGCATTAATTTGATATATAGAACTATGTAACAGCCACTCAGATCAAGGTATTGAATATTTCCAGCCCTAAAAATGTTCCCTCATGCCCTTTCCCAATCTATACTCCTCTCCTCAAAGGGAACCTCTATTCTAACTTCTATCTATAGATTAGATTTACCCATTCTTTTTTTGTTGTTGTTGTTAAGGAAGAGTGGCCCTGAGCTAACATCTGTTGCCAATCTTTGAGGAAGATTGTCCCTAAGCTAACATCTATGCCAATCTTCCTCTATTTTGTGTGTGGGGTGCTGCCACAGCATGGCTTGATGAGACGTGTGTAGGTCTGCGCCCAGGATCTGAACCCGTAAACCCCAGGCTGTCAAAGCAGAGCGTGCAAGCTTAACCACTATGCCACCAGGCCAGCCCCACAGTTTTGCCCATTTTTGATCTTTGTATAAATGGAATCATTCAATATGTATTCTTTTGTATCTGGCTTCTTTCATTCAACATTGTGTTTGTGAGGTTTATCCATACTGTTGCATGTAGTTGTCAATTGTTTTTGCTTTTCGTTGTATAGTGTCCCATTCTATGAATATACCACCATTTACCTATCCACTCTATTGTTAATGAACATTGGGTTGTTTCCACTTTGGGGCTTTTCTGAATAAAGCTGCCATGAACATTCTTGTACATGTCTTTGGTGGACATATATGTTCATTTCTCTTGCAAGGAAGAGGTCTTGACAGGGATGCGAAGTTCCAGGTTGGAAAATGGGCAGCTGTGATTAAAGGCACATCCTGGTTCTTGCCATGAGATCCAGAGCCTGCCCATGTTTCAAAAGTCTAGAATTCTAATCTGAGGCTCTAGATCTTTCCCCTGGACAAGTAGAAGCCAATTCTGGAGATACTACAGCCAGATTTAGCAAGGGAGCAGAGAGAGACCCCGGTGCCCTGACCACTTAGGAGGTTCTCATTTGCTAGCTTCTGTTTCCCTAAGGCTTTGGGTCTCTCGGAGGGGGCAACAAATGAAGAAGTACATCGGAGATACCGGGAGCTAGTGAAGATCTGGCACCCTGACCACAACCGGCACCAGACAGAGGAGGCTCAGAGGCACTTCCTGGAGATCCAGGCTGCATATGAAGTCCTGAGTCAGCCCCGGAAGCCCAGGGGATCCTCGAGGTGAGAAGAAACTTTCCCTTGAGGATGGACTCTTCCTAGCAGAGCCGGGCAGCTTGTCCCAGCCCAGCTTTGCCCATTCAGGGCATCCCAACAGCTTTAAAAAGACTGTGGTTGCAGTGGAGATGAGAAAACCTTCAAGGGGCGGGAAAGCTATTATGGTGGAAGAATGTATTTTTGTTTTGAATTTTTAAATTCTTGGCTGTTGTATTCCTGACTGTTTTTTCTTTAAACCAGATAGTGAAATGAAGGACATATTATAAAACAAATAAAATGTCTTTTAGAGAATACCCCACATTATCCCACTCCTGGTAATTTGATGAGTGATGGAGGAAGGTTATTTAATGTTTTGTTTTTTTTAACGTACAAAGAACTGAGTTAGGAGATTGAAGGAAAAATATGAAAGTTTGAATATTTCACAAGCTGTTCTGTGACAAGAGGGATTTGATCTATTCTCTGGATTACCAAGGGGTAAGTCTGGGGTTAAATTTCAAAATTTCAGAAAAGTATTTTGTTTGTTTGTTTGTTTTGAGGAAGACTGGCCCTGAGCTAACATCCGCAGTCAATCCTCCTCTTTTTGCTGAGGAAGACTGGCCCTGAGCTCACATCTGTGCCCATCTTCCTCTACTTTATATGTGGGATGCCTACCACAGCATGGCGTGCCAAGCCATGCCATGTCCGCACCTGGGATCCAAATCGGCAAAGCCCAGGTCACCGAAGCGGAACGTGCAAACTTAACTACTGTGCCACCGGGCCAGCCCCAATAAAAGTATTTTAATTCCATTTATAGGAGAACTTTCTAGGAGCTACACTTTCCCCAAGAAGGAACAAGCTGCTGTGGGGCAGAGGTAGTTCCCCCATCACAGACTCTTCTGCTTGGAGGAGTGTTGTGGAGAGCCCTCACACTTTACATGAAGGGTTGGACTGGCTGAACTCTCAGGTCTACCCAAAACTTGGGATCTGATTCTGAGCTAAAAACCCTGCTCCCTAGTCGCTTACAGTCTGGTGGGGAATAATAACACAGGTACACAGATATCACAGTCTGCCTTATTCAGTGTTTTGAACTAAATGTCATGAGAAGTGTAAATAGAGTGCATTGGGGTATTGGCGAAAGGACAGATGACATTGTTTTATGGGAACTCATGGAAAAATTCATTATTTTATATCTTATAAGCCCTTATGGAGACTCTGGGTAAACCATAGGGAACCAGCAGCTTGAGCATCTTAAGGGGCCTTGTTTAATTACCAAGTAACTAGCCAAGTGTGGAGGAAACAGTCTATGATGTTAAAATTATGTACCTTTAATCAGCTTTCTTGCTTGTCTTTATTCATGTGTGCATTTCTCACACTTTTTCTTTTTTTCTGGAAGTTAACTCTGAGTAGTATATATTTTTAAAAGTAGAATTATTTTGGCTAGTATTCCCTATAGATTAAAAAAATAGTCTGAGTAACTGAGAGGAATGAAATTTGTAGATGTATTTTCTCTGCATTCATATATAAAAAAACTTTAAAAGTTTTT